>NW_027208834.1:0-43969 GCF_027789765.1 Dendropsophus ebraccatus
GACACGACCAGTAAAAATTTACTATTATTAGATGGATGGAAAAACTATCGGTTGGTGGAGTGGGTTAGTGGATACAAGTCGCTGTAAGGCTATGGAAATGCAAACAAGATTTTTGTAACCCAAAAACCCAAAGCAGCACAAGGGGGGGGATGCTCTTTCGAACATCAAGCTTATTCACAACGCTTAAACAGGACCCAAATTGGCTTCTGAACAGCCTAGTGCGGTCATGGCCTAGCACATGCAAAATCCATCTACAAATGTTATCTGTTTCTCTGGAGAAGTTTTGCTAGTTTTTAAGTTACCACTTTGTCTCAGATTGTATTGCCCTACTACCATTAAGGGGACTCGACCACCATCTGCCATGAGACATATACACAGACACAGGAAATACTCCCACCGGACTAATACGCACATTCATTTAGTGCAACCCCCTAATCACAGTGTCGGAGGTTTTGGGGAAGACTCCAACCACATTGACCACTTTGAACCAAAAACCATGACCAGACCATGAACAGGATTACAACTCTTGTTTTCTGCAACCAATTGGACCCTCTGCTCTGCATGCTTTCCTAGGGATGTTGTAGTGTATTCCAGAATCTGTAAATAGTAAGGGCTTGGGATACATTCAGAATTAGGATGATAATCTTTGATATCAGTAATAATTTTGTGAGAAAAGGGGCAAATGAACCTTCAGATTATATAAGCAATACAAAAAGTGCCAAGTCATGGATTAGACCCAACAAAACATACACACTGTAAAATATAGCTTAGGTTGAAAATTTAGAACATTTTCTTAAGTAGAATGAAACCTAGCTTCTAGCGCAGGTAACTACAGTACCAGTTCATATGTTTACTTTAAAGGTGCTTGTACCAAATTGAAGGTAAACTATCTACCAATGGCTGCATCTTACTGGCTGTACTGAAGATGCTATACAAGATGATTCCCTCTCTAACATCATCAGTACTGTATAGGGCACCGACTCTAATCCTAGATATTCTGGGCAGACAATGGAGCCCACGTGTGGGGGCCCGGCGCAGCTGCTGTTTCGGCCCTGGGGGGCGTTCATGGTATGCCTCCCACTGTCCCGGCCGGCGCGCGCATCCCTGCCTGCTAGAGCATGCACGCGCCAGCTGTAACAGGTTTTAAATGACAGCTGCATCCCTAATTGATATAAGTGCACCAATTACTTGCCCTACAATTAAGCACCTGTCATGACTTTTATAAAGAGAGATAAAAGTTATGTTTTAAAGAGGTATCTTCATTTTAGTCCAAAAAGTGCATTTTTTCAAGGATATATACTGAGGGTAGAGGCAAAAAGACAAATTTGGTCAGCTCCTACAACACCATTTACACTAGGCAGGAGCATTGTGCTATGCCTGAAATTGCAAACACAATTGGGGGCTGCTTTTATCGATTTTCATATCTGTATTGGGACTGTATCTTGCCATTGCGGTGGGCTTTTGCATTTTTTTGTGTTTTTGTGTGTTTGCAATTTCAGCCAAAGCAACATTCTCCTGCCTAATGTGAATGTGAGCTGACAAAATTTGTCTTTTTGCCTGTATTCAGATGGGGAAGTGGCTGCCTCTACTTGGTCATGCACCTCACCCATCCCACCCAGGGGGTTATTACTTTTACCAGTATTGGTTGGATCGTGCCTGCCCAGAGCATAGGCTTATTATATGCCATGGAGAAACTCATTCTTTTTATGGAGATATTTTTGGCAGTTGGGGGGGGCTGCTTTTAGTGATTTTCATATCTGTATTGTGTCTGTATCTTGCCATTAGTGGTGAACTGTTGTATTTTTTTGTGTTTTGTGTATGTACTGAGGGTGCCTACCTATCTACCAAGGGGAACTGTTTAACTAGTAGTAGCACTAGTAATTGAGTTTGATAAATTGAGTAAATAGAGGAGTGGGGCACTGTTTGCATTATCTGTCTAGGGCACCAATATAACTCACCCTGTCTCTGCTGGTGCATACAAGAAACTTACAGTATGTTGCTGATCCTGGTGAATACAGACAGTCGTTTGCAGATATTCCTGGTGAATACAAGGATCTTGTGTAGATGTTTGTGTTATACATTTTTACATTTTTATGAAACCTACAGACCTGAAGCTCCCTTTCCACAATGCTCTGATTTCTCATTATAATAGATAATATATATATATATATATATATATATATATAGTGGTGCCTTGGATTACGAGCATAATTCGTTCCGGGACCGTGCTTGTAATCCAAATTAACTCTTAAACCAAAGCAAATTTTCCCATAAGAAATCACTGATGTGCAGACAATTGGTTCCACGACTCAAAAATAATCATTTTATATTCTGATGAAGATGTAAAACAGAAGAAACAAACCTTCAGAAACAGCTGAATATGTGATATAAGTTACTGTACAGTAATGGAGAGGATGGGAAACACAAGGGCTGACAGAGACTGCAGGGAGCATGAAGGATTGGGCAGGGTATATGTGGGCACAGTATAGCAGCACTCTCTGTCCGGGGAGAGAGGGGTTACAGCTATGAAGAGATTACCTCCACAGTCCTGTCCCCTGATGCAAGCCCCAGTCTGAAGTGCATCTACTATGATTTGGAAGGTGACGGAAACTTCCTGGGTCAGAGTACTGTTCTGTTAACCCCGCTATGCAGACCATGCCCCTCCTCCACTCATGCTCCTACCCAGTACAGGGAGCTCTTAAACCAAAACAATGCTCTTAAACCAAGTCACAATTTTGAAAAACTGTGAGCTCTTAAACCAAAACGCTCTTAAACCAAGTTACTCTTAAACCAAGGTACCACTGTATATATATATATATATATATATATATATATATATATATATATATGTTCATTCATCAAAAATTCAATTTAGTATAACATGGCAAGACACCATGGAAAAGACTGTTTGATTTGCCAGTCAGAGATGGGTTTAGATTATGCTACATAGCAACAGGGTGGGCAATAACGTAATAACACATTACTCAATACTGCCACCATGTGTCTTCTTCTCTAATTATTATTTAGATTGTTCTTTTAGGATGTCAAGGGAACAAGTTGTAAAGTTATGTATTAAATTCTGAACTGATGATGAATATATATATATATATATATATATATATATATATATATATGAATTTTAAGAATGTTAAGTACTGTATGCTTAACATTTATGCTTATATATTAGAGGAGCAGTCATAGTGTAGTACACTACAATTAATTGTAGTTTATTGTACTAACAATCATGTTGTCTGGAGGTCAAGTACCCTAAGCGACTTTATAAAAAAACAAGTAATAGAAAATTCAAACAAGTAATAGAAATTCAAAAGATTATCCTTTCCCATTTGTAATATTAAAGTTTACCTGCCAACACAGCCGCTGCCAGATCAGCGGTGAAGTCCACTCTTAATCCAGAAGCTTGGATATCCTTAGTTACGAACACATGTGATGGAAATGTTCGCCACCTCCATTCTGATTCAATGGAGGTTGTGTGCATTGCCATCATGTGTGGTTAATAACCAAGGGCACACGAATTTCCGGATTAAGAGTCAACTTTGCTGGTAATCCAGTTTGCCCCAAAAAAGGAATAATTAAGTAATAATGATGAGCGAATAGTGAAATATTCGAATATTTGATATTCGTACGAATATCTCCCAGATATTTGAGCGTTCGATCGAATCAATCTCATTAAATTCTATGGGAACAAGTATTCGATTATTGAAAAACATCTATTCGACCACTTAGAGGTTCACCAAGTCCACAATGACACCTCAGGAAAAGGGAAGGGGGATTTGAACGCTTATCGAATATTTATCGAATATTCGGCATACTATTCAATAATATTCGATACTATCGAATACCTTACTATTCGATCGAATATCTATTCGATCGAACAGTATTCGCTCATCACTATTAAGTAACAAAAAAATTTACATATTTTAAAATGATGCCAATGACAACTTTCACAGAGGTCCATTAACAGAAAAAAGATGTTTCCTCCATTAGATAGGCTACCTTCACATCTGTGTTAGAGCTCTGAGCTCTATCACAAGTTCCACTTACTCAGTGGGTCTTAACTGGACTTTTTTCAATGAACAGAAATCAGATAATAACCCAATGGACCCCATTATAGTCAATAGGATCTGTCAGGATTAGTGTCCCCGTGTCCTGTTACCATGTTTCCCCAAAAATAAGACAGTATCTTATATTAATTTTTGCTCTCAAAGATGTGTCATGTCATATTTTAGGGGATGTCTTATTTTTCCATGAAGAAGAATTCACATGTCACATGCACAGCAGGAACAGAGCGCACAATGTGGCTGCTTCCGGCCATTAGGGGGAGTCCTCCACAGCACACTCATAGAACACAGCAGGGACAGTATATGGTATGGCTGCAGGCAATGGGATAAGGGCAGACTGTGATCTCTACATCTGGCAGTAGGGGACAACAGGGATGGTGGAAGCCAACAGGCCTCTTGATGCCTACACATTTACAAGTAACCTCCACAGAAGGGAACATCAGGGTTGGCGGCAGGTGCATGTCCTGCATGCAGCTGCTCTGATGGTGAAGGAAGAGGACAATGGCCTAAAAAGAATCACAGCTGCATGCCCTGGTGTTCTGTTCGGAATCCTTTGAAACAAAAATTTTGCTAGGTCTGACACAGTTATGAACTTCCCGTGTTAGAACTCCACACAAACTGATAACGTTTTTGACCTCTCTGGATGAGCACCTGGTTGGTCTCAATAGGTCTAGCACAACTGCATAGACTTCACATTCAGAATTTGTTCCCTCCCCACTCTTTCCTTAGGTAATAGCTTTCAAGAGAGACATCTTTTTCGACTCTATAACAAAGGCCAACATTTCAGTTATTAGTAGTGCTGCCATGTTGTCTGGAATGGGGGGGCTGGAGGCAAATGAAAGGTCAAAGACAGCTAGAGTAGAAAATGCCAGCATAGCTGAGTAATGAGATGGGCTTTATATCATATATCCAGTTTTGGCTTGTACTATTTATGCTCAGTATTCTTGCATGTAACATTGTGAGTTCCATATGCTCATTTTTTTTGCTATAAAAATGGAAAATGGCCTAAAAGTATCGAATAACAGTAAGCTTAGAAACTCCAAGGCAGCGAGCCCAGTGTTGCACATACACCGCTATATGAAACAGACCAGAGAAAGCTGGGAAATCCATGAATATGAAATTCAATCTTTCACAAACCGCTCATTTGTCGCCATAAATAACACAATTTGTGTAGACAATACCCCTAGTGTCCCTTAAATAAACTTTTATTTATTTGGGATAAATCAGTAAAATAAAAATAACATTTAAGAGCATTGAGAATCTAATATGATACAGGCGGGGATTTATTAACCACAGTTGCGAGAATATTTTGGAGAATGAGCTAGAGATTCTTAGCCAAAAATATTGCACATTATAGTTCAAAAGGTAAAGCCTTGAGATGAAACAAGGAGGACAGATGGCATGAATTTAGTAGAACTAATAGCTGCTAAGAGAATAACTACATAATGGGACAGAGTTGCATGGAAGAAAAGAGTCAAGTGCTATAGTCCTGTAAAAAAAAATCATCAATTTTTACATTTAGATTATGTAAAGTTCTACCATGAGAACGAGCCTTCAGAGACTTGGATTAGGAGACAATGACAGGACCAATGCGTTGGTGCCTATACTACGGAAATTGCACCTCAACTTGAGCAGCTGACCTGTTGAGAGGGAAATTTTATATAGTTGAAATATATTGGATATTGTATCTTCCTCATAAATATTATGTGATCACGACAGAGATGGGCGCCCAGCTTGGGGCCCCACTCTGTGTGACAATGATACTGGCAGCCTAAAACCAGTCATGTATTACATGGACATCCTTTCATTTGAATGGCCATTGTGTAAAACTACATTTTCTTTTAGGAAAATGTCATGCTAAATGTAGCTTTCCCATGAAAATCAGGTGAACATTAGAGATGAGCAAACCTTGAGCACACTTGGTTTGTCCGAACCCGGACGCTCTGCATTTGATTACTGGTGGCTAAAAAAGTTGGAGGCAGTCCAACAGTGCTCAGCCAATCGCGGCTGAGCTCGGATGACGCTGCAGAGGGTGGCACTCGGAAGATCCAGGCCTCCAGAAGACGTCACTGCTGACGATCCCTGCGAACACGAGATGCGGTGAGTATAATGCACCACACTTCTGGGTCTAACGTGGGTGGGGGGGAAACACGGGGAAGGGGGCCATTCACAGACATAACATACATTACAAAGTTGTATAACTTTGTAATGTGTGTTATTCTGTGAATAATTTTTTATCGCCGGACAACCCCTTTAAGTGTGTTTTTCTCATTGTTTGTACCCTAAATAAATAGAAAAAAGTTATTATTCCCTGTAAACTTTGCTTTTGTGGTCATCACAATGATATTTTGAAATTGATCTATTTTTAAGGATATTCGCCATATTTCAAGATACTTAAGAAGCTTCTGGAATTGTGAGAACTATCAAGATGTTTCTAGGAATTATCTAGAACTTCTAGGACTGGTAGCTGTATAGCTACAGTTATATAGGGCCACTATAGCCCTTCATGAGAGACGGAGAGACATGATCTATTGATTGGGATTGCATAGTAAGAGGGCAACAGCCATCACAGACAAAGGGGAATTGACCTAGACAGACGGTGTGAATTCATTCTCTATTCAGATTCTGATAAGGACAGTATTCACACTTCACCCCACACCCATTATAGGAGGAGCTTAGGAAGGACCACTACTTTCAAATGTATATATTGTGTGTTACTCTGCTACCAGGGGATCAGTCTTGCTCTGCTGATCCTCAGTACACTCTTGTACTTTGATACTGCATTGAATAAAGATTGACCATTTTTATTTGCAGTTTGGAGAGACATCCTTTTTCCTTACACTACACAGCAACTTAGTCAATTGAGGATATCATGAGGTTGCATACATCCAACAGATGCATTTTGCTATGTATATGGCTTGGTCTATTCGAGGCTATAGGTATCATCTGTAACCCGAATGAGTGGCGTCTCTTCATAGACAGCTCATGCAAGAGCCTCAAAGCTGTGCTTCTTCACAATGGGAACAAATATCCATCTCTTCCTGTAGCTCACTTGGTGCACCTGAAAGAGGAATACACCAGTGTCAAGATGTTGCTAGGTGCCTTGAAGGATGATGAGTACGGCTGGGAAGTTATTGGAGATTTCAAATGGTGTCATTCCTGATGGGCCTCCAATGTGGTTTTACTAAGTATCCTTGCTTATTTGCCTTTGGGACAGCGGGATACTAAAGAACACTACCACAGACGGGACTGGCCTCAGCGGACAGAGTTCACTGTGGGGAAGAACAATGTAAAGTGGGAGCCACTGGTGGACCCACGCAAGATACTGATGCCACCACTACACATCAAGTTGGGACTCATAAAACAATTTGTCAGGGCTCTAGATAAGGAGGTGGATAGCTTTCAATTACCTCCAAGATCTTTTCCCTAAGCTTTCTGAAGCAAAGATCAAAGCTGGTGTCTTCGTCGGACCACAAATCAAGAAGATCATAGAGTGCAGTAAATTTCCCAAGAAGCTGAATAGGAAGGAGAAAGCGGCTTGGAACAGTGTTGTCACAGTGTTTCGCGGCTTCCTAGACAATCATAAAGATGAAAACTATGTACAACTATGTACAACTGGTCCAGACTGATAAAGAACTATGCTGCAATGGGTTGCAGGATGTCACTTAAAATCCATAAATAAAAAAGACCTCCCTCCAACCAGGGTGTGTTCGGCGCAGATCCAGAAGAGATGCAAAAAACGTAATTATTTAAAATTTATTAGTAATATAAAAATTCATGGTGACACAACGCGTTTCTAAACTGGTCTGGTTTCTTTCTCAAGTGTCATCAGATGACGCTTGAGAGAATCCAGACCAGTTTAGAAATGCGTTGTGTCGCCATGAATTTTTATATTACTAATTAATTTTAAATAATTATGTTTTTTGCATCTCTTCTGGATCTGCGCCCAAACACACCCTGGTTGGAGGGAGGTCTGTTTTATTGCTATCCATCTTGTTTGGTTTACCTGGGAGCGGCAGCGATCCTTCACATGCGGTTGTTGAGTGTTGTGCCTCCTCTTCTCAACCCCACAAGGTGAGAGTTTTTCATTCATTTCTCTCACCTACCACATATCCTCCTGACCTGTGCTATGGAGCGGTGTTCAAATTTCTTTTACTCAAAATCCATCTCCTTGATGCTCATCTTGATAAGTTCAAAAAAAACATGGGAGCTTATTCAGAGGAGCAAGGCAAGCGCCTCCACCAGGACATTATGAACTTTGAACGCCATTAGCAAGGACAATATAACAAGGACATAATGGGCAACTATATTTGGGGATTGATTTGTGAATCTGATTTGCAGTATAGTGATAAATCTCGGAAAAACACACACTTCTGAACAGTTTTTGGTAATCTTTATAAATTTGCAATGCCTATAGTCTTCTTAGTCTGACTGTATAAATGAGAAGATGCAAAATCATCTGTTTCCATAATAAAAATTCATAATTTTCGTTGCCGTGGTCACAAAAGTGAAGTTTATGATGAATGCAAGCAATTTTTTATTTGTTTTAGACATAAGCAATTGGAATATAACATTAAAAAAACGGGAACAAAACTTGTGTTATCAAATGCAGAGCATCCGGGTTCAGACAAACCCAAGTGTGCTCAATGTTCGCTCATCTGCTCATCATCTCTGCTGCTCTAGTCTGCAAGAGTTTTTTTTTAAATGAAGAAACAACTTGTCTAAAGAGTTGTAAGTAGACGCTTACTGCATATCTCATAGTTGTTAATGGTAGTCTTCATTATTCTCACAAGAAGCACAAATGCTTAAAGAGGATGTACCATCAGGTAATCAAACGGTGCCGGCACAGGGAAGCCGATCCCACGGTTATTTTTTTAAGCACTGGAGGCGGGCCGGCCCATTCCCAGTGGGAGGAAACCCTCGCCCCTCCATGACGCGGCTCCATTGATTCTAAGCGAGCTGTAACTCCCAAGATGAGTCTGAAGTGACCCCAAAACAGCTGTCTGCAGATGAGTAGTCTTTTCTGCTCAACAGAGTTTTGGCCTGGCATAAATCCTTAGTCAATGTTCTAAGATTCCTAGAAGGTATGAAATTAGTTCTTGAAAAAACACCACAGAAAGAACACCATGGTGGTATGAATTATTTTTCATATCTTCACAAAATCATTAAAGGGGTTATCCAGCGCTAAAAAAAACATGGCCATTACCCCCCCCCCCCCCTCTCTTGTCTCCAGTTCAGGTGCGGTTTGCAATTAAGCTACATTTACTTCAATGGAACGGAGTTTGAAACCCCACCCAATCTGGAGACAAGAGAGGCGGGAAAGTGGCCATGTTTTTGTAGCGCTGGATAACCCTTTTTAAAGAAACTTTTGCTTTTAAATTTGGGGAATCTTTGTCCAGCGCATTTTAGGTTAAAACCAGTATGTGAAACACTGGTCTAGATACGTAGGTGTTTTTTTTTTTTTTTTTTTTTGCCTTTTTTAATGTTATAACTATTAATTTTTTGTTTCCCAGAACTTTTCCTGGTTCTGCCAAATTGACATATACTTTCTTCCTGTGTGTCCTATTACTACACAGGTTGTTTGCCCCTAAAATGATTGGGAGTCAATTAAAAGAGAAATCTTACAGATTTTTACAGTTTCCAGGAGATGAGTATAGTATGCTTCTTCAGAGACCATGGGAGATACATACAGAGCCTTATCCTTATGCAGTGTATTGTATTATTATCCAGCCTTATCTCATTATGTCATTAACTCGCTCCCTCTAATGATAATGAGATGATTTTCCTCATTCTCTGCCTGTATATATAGTAAAGCTGACATGTGAGTGACAGGAACTGAAAAAAAAAAAATCAGTTTATTGGTACTACCTTTGTGGCCGATGTGAAAACTGCAAAATTTCAAGATTTCTTGTATATTCAGTCAGATAAAAATAAAAACAAAAAATGAAGAAAAAAAAGTGTAATAAAAAACCTTATTTAGATGTTTAAATGACATCTATAACTTTAAGTTAGGCTATGTTCACATGTTTTTTTCAGCTCCGTTTAAAATAATGGACGTCATTTAGCAGCCTGCCTGGTGTTTGTACATTATTCTATTTTGGGTTACTGATTGCACTTTGGTTGTGGTTTAATTGAAAAGTCTGTTGAATTTACTAGTAAAAACGGAGAAAGAACAGTGACAAAAGAAAAACAGTTTGAACAACTAATAAAAAATATCCGCTGTTTGCAAAAGACGTCCGAAAATAATTGTTATGATCATTATTTTGACATCTGCGGCAATAACGTCCGCTATTCAATACATAGTGTGCATTGGACATCTGTCTTTCCATTGACTACAATGTATTGCACTGCAGTCAGTCAATAACGGACATTTTTTTAAATTGTAAAAGTGGCCGCCTTTTTTCTATTTTTGATGTTGTGTGAGATTTAATTCCTTTAATAGTTCAAGCCTTATTAGCGCAAACTTGGAGACCCCCATGGGCAAAAACTGTGGTCTTTTTTCAAGTCTGTGCCTTGTGCACCATATGGGCGGGTAGGGTTTGCATACAGTGAGGCGTGCCCTCCCCGTGCACAAAATTTATCAATATTTGCACCCAGATTAGCCAAAAAAAAAACAACAGGATAAGGCTTTGTTCTTACACAGTATTTTGCTCAGTTTATTGTAACCAAAACCAGGAGTGGATTAAAAACACATTTAGGGTGCCTTCACACGTACCGACTCGCAGCGTTAATAACGCTGTGAGTCGGCTAGGTCCTGGCAGATCACTGTCACTACATACACGCAGCGGTCTGAACGACCGCTGCGTGTATGTAAATCTGTCGGCCGCTTAACCCCTTATGATGCTGCCCGCCTTCCGCTCCAGCTCTGTATACATTACCTGTCCTCGCTCCACGGGGTCCTGGCGTCCTGCTCTCCCGCCCGGCCAATCAGTGGCTGCAGCAGGGCAACACACTGATTGGCCGGGCGCGAGAGCAGGACGCCGGGACCCCGTGGAGCGAGGAGGTATGTATACAGGGCGGAGCAGGAGGCGGCCGGCATCAGAAGGGGTTAAGCGGCCGGCAGATTTACATATACGCAGCGGTCGTTTAGACCGCTGCGTGTATGTACTGACAGTGATCTGCCAGGACCTAGCCGACTCGCAGCGTTATTAACGCTGCGAGTCAGTAGGTGTGAAGGCACACAAAGGCTATGTTCACACACTGTTTAAATTTAATGGCAAATACTGTGTTTATTTTAAAACAACGGCTGTTGTTTTAAAATAAAGGCAACTGTTTGCCATTAAATGGCGGCCATTACAGGGGTTCTTGTGTCCTATATAGAGGAGCTGTTTGCTCATTTTTACCATGCCGTGATGAACACAGGCCAAAATAGCATCCAGTAAAATAAAAAGGATATGTTTTTTCTTGTGATGTGTTTTTATGGACTTTTTCTAATAAAATGCTTGATTTTAAGGAATATTGCTCAAACACTTTTCCTTTCAAAATATAACATTGTCCTCCCTCCCTCCCTCCGACCCATCCCCCTCCCTACCTCCCTCCCATCCATCCCCCTCCCTTGATGAGTTGTAATACATACATATTTAAATTCTGGTGAATTCTATGGGGAAACAATCACAGGAACATATGATAGACAAGTTTTAATAGCCTGGTCTACACAAGCATGGTAAGCAGGAAATGGCTTTAATAGGCTTCCATGCTGTGATTGGCTAATCAGTCCTGTTAGCAGGCAGGCTAGTAGCCATGGTGACAGCATGACATCTGACTGTAGCATGCGAGTAGCAGTAGGGAGCAGCAGATACATTTTCTCAATTACTTTTCACATAATTTTCTATAGCTGAAATTTCTCGGGCCGTTAGGCTCTTGGTTCCTGCCTGTGGTCATACCCCTGGTGTAAATGAACCTGCTTCCAAATCCTGGTTACACCCCTGGTGTTCTTACTCATGGTTTTAACACCTGGTTGTACCTCTGGTATCTGGCATCCCAGTTGGCTACCTGGTCACTTGGCTACTCTCCTGGTGTCTGTGATGGTTGCTACACTCCTGGTTAGAGCTACTGGCTGGACCATTCTACCTCCATCTTTCCTTCTGGTCACAGCTCTTGGCCACACCTGGTGTCTATACAAATGTTTTCAGCTCTTGGCGATGTGTCTGTTATCCATATTCCAAGTGCCAGCTCTGGACACCCCCCTGCTGTCGGTGATCCTAGTTTTAGATCTTAGTCTTGTACCCAGTGTCTATGCCCCAGGTACCAGCTTGTGGTAACTACTCTGGAGTTTTTGCTCCTTTTTCCAATTTTTTGTCTGTTCCAGGTATTCAAGCTCTTTGTTATTCTATTTTACTTTACATATCTAGTCTTGTTGGAAAAACTTTATCTTCCTAATAGTCTGTAAGCTAATGCATGCCCTCACTCCTTATGTACTGTATGGATAATTATATGTATATCTCTGTAATGTCTGATTTTTGTCTATGTATGTCCCCCTAGAATTGGGGGAATCTGTTGGCGCTATATAAATAAAAATTATTATTATTATTATTATTATTATTATTATTATTATTATGGCCTTCCTGGTAGTATTCTATTCTTTATGTATGGTCTTCTTGGTAGTATTCTATTCTTTATGTATGGTCTTCCTCGTAGTAATCTATTTTTTATGTATGGTCTTCCTGGTAGTATTCCATTCTTTATGTATGGTCTTCCTGGTAATATTCTATTCTTTATGTATGGTCTTCCTGGTAATATTCTATTCTTTATGTATGATCTTCCTGGTAGTATTCTATTCTTTATGTATGGTCTTCCTGGTAGTATTCTATTCTTTATGTATGGTCTTCCTCGTAGTATTCTATTCTTTATGTATGGTCTTCCTTGTAATATTGTATTCTTTATGTATGATCTTCTTGGTAGTATTGTATTCTTTATGTATTGTCTTCCTGGTAATATTCTATGCTGTATGTATGGTCTTCTTGGTAGTATTCCATTCTTTATGTATGGTCTTCCTGGTAGTATTCCATTCTTTATGTATGGTCTTCCTGGTAATATTCTATTTTTTATGTATGGTCTTCCTGGTAGTATTCCATTCTTTATGTATGGTCTTCCTGGTAATATTCTATGCTGTATGTATGGTCTTCCTGGTAGTATTCTATTTTTAATGTATGGTCTTCCTGGTAGTATTCTATTCTTTATGTTTGGTCTTCCAGGTAATATTCTATGCTGTATGTATGGTCTTCCTGGTAGTATTCCATTCTTTATGTATGGTCTTCCTGGTAGTATTCCATTCTTTATGTATGGTCTTCCTGGTAACATTCTATTCTTTATGTATGATCTTCCTGGTAGTATTCTATTCTTTATGTATGGTCTTCCTGGTAGTATTCCATTCTTTATGTATGGTCCTCCTGGTAATATTCTATTCTTTATGTATGGTCTTCCTGGTAGTATTCCATTCTTTATGTATGGTCTTCCTGGTAGTATTCTATTCTTTATGTATGGTCTTCCTGGTAGTATTCTATTTTTAATGTATGGTCTTCCTGGTAATATTCTATTCTTTATGTATGGTCTTCCTGGTAGTATTCCATTCTTTATGTATGGTCTTCCTGGTAATATTCTATTCTTTATGTATGGTCTTCCTGGTAGTATTCCATTCTTTATGTATGGTCTTCCTGGTAATATTCTATGCTGTATGTATGGTCTTCCTGGTAATATTCTATGCTGTATGTATGGTCTTTCTGGTAGTATTCTATTCGTTATCTACGGTCTTCTTGGTAGTATTCTATTCTTTATGTTTGGTCTTCCAGGTAATATTCTATGCTGTATGTATGGTCTTCCTGGTAGTATTCTATTCTTTATGTTTGGTCTTCTAGGTAATATTCTATGCTGTATGTATGGTCTTCCTGGTGTCGTACCATGCTGCACATCTGGCTTGGTCTCGGTCTTAACTTCGATGCTGCTTTTAGCTGTCACCCACTGGGGACTGTAAGCTGGGGATTATACAACCACTCGTGGTTTTTTTTTTTTTTTTTTTTTATAACTTAATAATCTTCTTACTAAATTACCTCTAGTAAGTATGTGTGTATGAATTAGGTCATTAGGTTGTTAACCCCATTGGGATAATTGTCTTATATGAAGGGGGACTATCTCTAAAACATTAGTGGTTTTATTGAAAAATAAAATTAGGTATTAGCTGCATTTGTTAATAAACCAGTTTTATGTGCAGTATTACAGGTGAAAACAATAAGTAATACAATCTTTTTCAGCCATATAAGACAGGACCGGTCTTGCCAGCCATCTGAAAGCTAAAGGCTTTTGTAGAGGAAAATAGAGTTGTGCTTGAACATAGCTCTAAGTAGGAAAATCGTGCACATTAACAGTGGAATACGGTTTAAATTATCCATCTCATGTAATGAAAGGGTGAAGGGCACGCTTATGTGACCTTCCCTAAATGCCGTAAGCCTTGATGGTTTTTTAATGTTGTGTGATTATACTTTCCATCACACTGATCTTCTTTACCTTCACTGCCAACCACACAGCTATTTTGTAAGCCTCTGAAATCCCCCAGGTTGTAGATGGATTCCCACTAACATACTGAACATTGCTTCTTTGATCCGTGCATACAGAGCAACCACTGTAAATAATGCCTTTTATTACTAAAATAAAAAGCGCCAGATTATTCTTTTCATGTATTCTTTTGGCTTATTTTCCTGAGTAAGTGAATTAAAATTTCCATGCGACATGCTCTTAGAGAAACAAAGTGTCACCATTTATTCAAAATGTTATCTTTAGGAAACTAAAATGACCCTTATTAATTTTTTTTTCCCCAATGTGAACAAGCTGTAAAGTTGTCTTCAATAAATACCTGACTATTCAAGCTCGGTGGACCGTGAAAAGTCATCCCCCTTAACTTCATCTTAATTACTCTCCTTAAAATGAAGTCGAGTTTAATGGAATTGTTTGGGAGTAAGCTCGAGCTGGTGAGTGATGACTACCGGTCTTATATTGAAAATCTCATTACATTTTTCTTCATATAATTTGTGAAAGGACTGAAGATGATGAGCACCTTAAACAACATGGTTTCTGTCCTGCTGGGGAAACTGAAATATAATAAAGACCTCACACAGAGTACTGAACTGTAAAAGACACTGGGGGCGATTTATCAATGCAATTACGCCTGTTTTCTGACGTAGCTCGTTGAAAAAAAGATGTTCAACAGGTACATTATATTTACAAGGGATGTGGGGGTTTTTACACAAAAGGGAATTGTAGCTCGTGCAGGAAACAGACATAGGCTATGTTCACACAATGTTTTTTCCTCTCCATTTTGAAAAGAAAAAATGACGTTAGTCATTTCACTGTTTGGTTGCCCATCAGTGCAATGTTACATTATTCAGTTTAGTCCATTAAATTTAATAGTAAAAACGGTGAAAGGACGGTGAAAAAAGACAAACTGTGTGTGCGCAACTAAAAAATAATGTCCAAAAGACGTCCAAAAATAATTGTCATGGTCATTATTTTTACGTCCGTACAGACAATGTTCGCCATTTTAAACACTGTGGGGGGATTTACGAAGCCTACGCCAGGGAGAAGGGGCAGATTGGCCCCTTTCCCTGGCGTACACCTCCTGTATGCCCCACTCGCCCGAAGGACAGGTTGGCGGAGCTTGCGGGGGCGTGACGAGGCGGGGAGGTGGCGTGGCCTCCTCCCGCGCCTCATTTATCATGATTTACTGGGTTCACACTACGTATATTTCAGTCAGTATTGTGGTCCTCATATTGCAACCAAAACCAGGAGTGAATTAACCCCTTGCCGCAAAATGACGTTCCTGGAACGTCATGTAAAGCAGGTAGTTCCCGCAACATGACGTTCCAGGAACGTCATGGCTTCCCTGCCTCCCCCCGCTGTCCCTATAGAAGATCGGGCAGCAGGAGGATGCTATGTCACACAGCATCCCCCTGCTGCCTCTGCCCGGAGGGGAGCCGCGCTCCCCCCGGGCAGTTAACCCCATAAACGCCGCGGTCAATGCGACCGCAGCGTCTATGGGGAGATCGGGCGGCGGGGGGAGGCTGCAGCACGTTGCCTCCCCCCACCGCCACAGCTAGTGTGTCCCCCGGCCCCCTCCCCTTGTCCCCCGATACCGGAGATCACCGCTATTACCGTTATAGCGGTGATCTCCGGTACCGGGAATTACCGGCGCCGCCGAGAGCTTTCATCTCCCCCCACCGTGAATCCACGGTGGGGGGAGATGAAAAATATCCCCTCAGACCCCAGATCAGCCCCCCGATCAGACCCCAGATCCCCGTACCCGGGCGGCCATCAGATCCAAGATGGCCGCCCCCATCCCTGCGATGTTTGTTCGCAGGGATGGATATAAAATAATGATCAAATCCCCATGCTCTCCGCCACCGGAGGTAGCGGAGAGCATGGGGCAGTGATCGGGGACCCCCCCGTGTGGTCCCAGAGCAGGCGATCGGCGGTATATACTATATACCGCCGATCGCCTGTTCCCAGTGCTGCCCGGCACTTTTTATCCCCTGTCACCATAAATCATTGGTGACAGGGGATAAAAACTGTCACTGTGCCCCCCCCCAAGTCGCCCCCCCACCCCCCCAGTCACCCCCGTCCCCCAGTCACCCCCCCTTCCCCATATACTCACCGGATCCTGGAGCTCCGTCCTCCTCGACGTCCTGACTGCTTCTGATGTGCGCATGCGCGTCAGAAGCAGTTAGCTCTGAAAATTTAAAGTGACAGAGACCAATTTGGTCTCTGTCACTAAACTATGATTACTGTGATAGAAAATATCACAGTAATCATAGTAATACAGTGAAAATGAAAGTGAAAAAAGAACAAGTGAAAAAGTGTAAATGTGAAAAAGTGAAAAACATACAAACAAAATAAAACACACTTTTTATTATAGTAATAATTGCGGTTTACTCCCAGATTACCCGTAACCACCGCAGGTTGCCCGTATCCGCCCCAGTTTGCCCGTAACCGCCGCAGGTAGCCCGTAAACACGCCAGATTACATGTAACCACCGCACGTTGCCCATAACCACCACATCTTGACCGTAACCACCCCAAATTGCCAGTGACCCCCTCCAGATTGCCCGTAACTACCGCACGCTGCCTCTGACCACCGCACGTTGCCGCTGACCACCGCACGTTGCCTCTGACCACGGCACGTTGCCCCTGACCACCGCACGCTGCCTCTGACCACCGCACGCTGCCATTGACCACCGCACGCTGCCTCTGACCACCGCACGTTGCCTCTAACCACAGCACGCTGCCTCTGACCACCGCACGCTGCCTCTAACCACCGCACGTTGCCTCTAACCACCGCACGTTGCCTCTAACCACCGCACGTTGCCCCTGACCACAGCACGTTGCCCCTGACCACCGCAGGTTGCCCCTGACCACCGCACGTTGCCCCTGACCACCGCACGTTGCCTCTAATCACCGCACGTTGCCTCTAATCACCGCACGTTGCCCCTGACCACAGCACGTTGCCTCTGACCACCGCACGCTGCCTCTGACCACCGCACGTTGCCCCTAACCACCGCACGTTGCCTCTAACCACCGCACGTTGCCCCTGACCACCGCAGGTTGCCCCTGACCACCGCAGGTTGCCCCTGACCACCGCACGTTGCCCCTGACCACAGCACGTTGCCTCTAACCACCGCACGCTGCCTCTGACCACCGCACATTGCCTCTAACCACCGCACGTTGCCCCTGACCACCGCACGTTGCCCCTGACCACCGCACGTTGCCCCTAACCACCGCACGTTGCCTATAACCACCGCACGTTGCCTATAACCACCGCACGTTGCCTCTAACCACCCCAAATTGCCAGTGACCCTCTCCAGATTGCCCGTAACCACGCCAGATTGCCTGTAACGACCCCAAATTACAGGTATCCATCCCAGATTACCTATAAGCACTTCAGTTTATCCGTTACCACCCACGTTGCCCGTTACCACCCCGCGTTGCCCGTAACCACCCCGCGTTGCCCGTAACCACCCCACGTTGCCCGTAACCACCCCACGTTGCCCGTAACCACCCCAGATTCTCTGTAACCACCCCAGGTTGCCCATAACCACCCCAGGTTGCCCGTGACCACCCCAGGTTGCCCGTGACCACCCCAGGTTGCCCGTGACCACCCCACATTACCTGTAATCTCATTTTTTATTGTATTTTAGTAACTGCGCTATTCTTATAACTATTACTAGCTGCGGTTTTGCTCCAGCAAATTGGCGCTCCCTTCCTTCTGAGCCCTGCTGTGTGCCCATACAGTGCTTTATGCCCACATATGGGGTACCGTTGTACTCAGGAGAACCTGCGTTACAGATTTTGGGGTACGTTTTCTCTCCTGTTCCTCGTGAAATTAAGAAATTTTTAACTAAACAAACATATTATTGGAAAAATTCGAGTTTTTCATTTTTACTGTCTTATTTTGAATACTTTCCTCTAATACCTGTGGGGTCAAACCGCTCACTGCACCCCAAGATGAATTCTTTCAGGGGTGTACTTTCCGAAATGTGGTGACTTTTGCTGGGGTTCTATTCTTCTGACACTACAGAGGCTCTGCAAACGCACCTGGCACTCAGAAACTTCTTCGTAAAAATCTGCACTGAAAATGCTAATTGGCGCTCCTTCCCCTCTGAGCCCGGCTGGGTGCCCATACAGTGGTTTATGCACACATATGGGGTACCGTTCTACTCAGGAGAACCTGCGTTACAGATTTGGGCATGCAGCTTCTCCCCTGTTCCTAGTGAAATTGAGAAATTTCAAACTAAACGAACATATTATTGGAAAAATTCTAGTTTTTCAATTTTACTGTCTTATTT
Organism: Dendropsophus ebraccatus; assembly: GCF_027789765.1. Lineage (NCBI taxonomy): Eukaryota > Metazoa > Chordata > Amphibia > Anura > Hylidae > Dendropsophus > Dendropsophus ebraccatus. Next base: position 18,907 of record NW_027208834.1, read on the forward strand.
TGAATACTTTCCTCTAATACCTTTGGGGTCAAAATGGTCACCACACCCCAAGATGAATTATTTGAGGGGTGTACTTTCCAAAATGGGTGGACTTTTGGGGGGGTTCTCTTCTGCTGACACTACAGGGGCTCTGCAAACACACCTGGCGCTCAGAAACTTCTTCAGCAAAATCTGAACTGAAAATGCTAATTTGCGCTCCCTTCTTTCTGAGCCCTCCTGTGTGGCGATACAGTGGTTTATGCCCACATATGGGTACCGTTGTATTCAGGAGAACCTTCTTTACAAATTTGGGGGTACTTTTTTTTCTCTTGTTCCTCGTGAAATTGAGAAATTTCAAACTAAACAAACATATTATAGGAAAAAATTCAAGTTTTTCATTTTACTGTCTAATTTTAAATACTTTCCTCTAATACCTGTGGGGTCAAAATGGTCACCACACACCAAGACGAATTCTTTGAGGGGTGCACTTTCCAAAATGGGGTGACTTTTGGGGGGTTTCTCTTCTGCGGACACTACAGGGGCGCTGCAAATGCACCTGGCGCTCAGAAACTTCTTCAGCAAAATCTGCATTGAAAAAGCTAATTGGCGCTCCTTTACTTCTGAGCCCTGCTGTGTGCCCATACAGTGGTTTACGCCCACATATGGGGTACCGTTGTATTCAGGAGAACCTTCTTTACAAATTTTGGGGTACTTTTTTTCTCTTGTTCCTCGTGAAATTGAAAAAATTCAAACTAAACAAACATATTATTGGAAAAATTCGTGTTTTTCATTTTTACTGTGTAATTTTGAATACTTTCCTCTAATGCATGTGGGGTCAAAATGCTCATCCTACCCAAAGATGATTTCTTTGAGGGGTGTACTTTCGAAAATGGGGTGACTTTTGGGGGGGTTCTATTCTGCGGACACTACAGGGGCTCTGCAAATGCACCTGGCGCTCAGAAACTTCTTCAGCAAAATCTGCATTAAAAAAGCTAATTGGCGCTCCTTTACTTCTGAGCCCGGCTGTGTGCCCATACAGTGGTTTACGCCCACATATGGGGTACCGTTGTACTCAAGAGAACCTGCGTTACAAATTTTGGCATGCTTTTTTTCTCATGTTCCTTTTGAAAATGAGAAACTTTAATCTAAACGTATATATTATTTGAAAATTTAAATTTTCGATTTTTTTACTGCCTAATTGTGAATACTTTCCTCCAGCCCCTGTAGGGTTAAAATGCTCATTATACCCCTAGATTAATTCTTTAAGGTGTCTAGTTTCCAAAATGGGGTCACTTATGGGGGTTTCCAGTATACAAGCCTTCTAAATCCATTTAAAAAAAGAACTGGTCCCTAAAAAAAAAATCAGTTTTGGAAATTTTCACAAAATGTGATAATTTGCTCATAAATTTCTAAGCCCCGTAACACCCTAAAAAAGTAAAATATGTTTCCCAAATTATGCAAGAATAAAGAGGACATATTGGTAATGTGATTTAGTAACTAATTTATGTGCTATGACTTCCTTTTTTAGAAGCAGAGAATTTCAGAAGTTCATAAAATGCAAAATTTTCAAATTTTTCTTGATATTTTGATGTTTTTCACAAAAAATACACAAAGTAGTGACCAAATTTTGCTACTAATATAAAGTGTCATATGTGACGAAAAAACAATCTCAGAATCGCTAGCATACGTTAAAGCATCACTGAGCTATAAGAGCATAAAGTGAGACAGGTCAGATTTTGAAAAATGAGCCTGGTCATTAAGGCCAAAACAGGCTTTAGAGGCAAAGGGTTAAAAACACAGAAAGGATCTGTTCACACAATGATGAAATTGAGTGGATGGCCGCCATTTAATGGCAAATATTTGCTGTTATTTTAAAATAACGGCTGTTGTATTGAAATAATGGCAGTTATTTACTGTTATATGGCGGCCATCCACTCAGTTTCATCATTGTGTGAACAGATCCTTTCTGTGTTTTTAATCCACTCCTGGTTTTGGTTGCAATATGAGGACCACAATACTGACTGAAATATACGTAGTGTGAACCCAGCCTTACGCCTGCTCGCAGGCGTAAATCATGATCAAAATCTACACCTGCTGGATTTCGTATGCCGGGCGCAGATTTGGGTGCCCGGCCGGATTCACTAAGAGGCATTTGCATTGAAGTCAATTAAATTGTGGTGTCTTTTTAAATAGACAAAATGGACGCCTTTTCTTTTATTTTGACTTTGTTCAAACATGGCCATAGCCTTTAATGTCATTGTGAAACAAAAAGCAAAGAATAAGAGAGGCCAACACTTAGGTTAAGGTTGACACAAGGTACAGACAACGGCCATTGTTGCTTTGAAAATTGCATTGAAATCAATGCAAAACATGTCAATTATTTCCATGGCTGTAGCAAACAACGGCCGTCGTGTATTTACATTGACTTCAATGCAACGCATTTTACTATGAAAAGAACGGCCGTTGTTTTAATTGAAAACAAAGACCATTCTTTTCATAAAATGGACGTTGTATGAACATAGCCTAAAACTGAAATGCGTGAATGCATGTCAACACGTCTTAAAACATAGCATGCATAAAGAAAAGCATGACGTGCAAAGAAGTGGTTGCAAACACACCATCCAATTCATTGATTAGTCACAATAGATAGACCCTGGGGGCAATAGATAGACCCTGAGGGCAATAGTCCGACCCCAGTGCACAAAATTACCTAATTAGCACAGTGATTAAACTCCAAATACCATGGAAACCGAGCAAAGGATGAAACTAAGAAACTTACCTTCATCCTCAGCGCCCTGTGCACTATAGGGAGATACTTCTTACCTGCTGATATGATTGTTTCCTTTTAATAAAACTGCTAAATTCAATAGACTACCAACACCTATAGGCTACTTGTATATGAAGTACTCAGTGCTGATATAATCATCTATGAGGCGATCTTTTGTAAACTAAGAACTTTTCTAATACTAAATAAAAAAGTGTCCATAGACTCTTTGCTATTCAGTCTATACATTTTTCAAGCTATGCTCCGCAGTGTCTCATATCAGGTATACCATGTTTTCTGTAATGACAAATTCCTTATTTAAAAGAATGAACCTGAAGCTTATGCCTGCAGCATTACATTATGCTGCATATTGGATGAGCGGATGCCTGGGAGAAATGAGGACTGAATACTATGTTTTAGAGTATCTCAGCTCCTCCTGTTAGTTAATTCCAGTCTGCATGATCTGATGATGTGGCAAGTACAGCAGTGTACAACATAGTTACAGCAAGTGATCGGGAAAGTGAAATATTTATGTATCATAAGAATGTTATAACGTTCCTATTCGAGATACGAGATACACTATAAAGTTATTACAGTAATATTTATTGTATTAGTTGGGGATGGATTAACTATAAACACTATTCTTCATGGGACAACTATCTTATTCCGAAGAGATTAATCATGATTTATGTGTTGAGGTTTTTCATCATCATACCTTCCTTCAGCTAATAGCAACCAGTCTTTTAATGGACAATATTCTCTTCACGCTTTTGTACTGTTAGGTTAATGTTTTGAAGGCCAAAAAAGCATAAACTGCTGAAATAACCGTATGCTGGGCTGTATAGCTAGAGGTATAACCAGTAGGAGATTGTGATCCTGCTGTATAGAGTTCTAGTGAGACCACATCTAGAATACTGTGTCCAGTTCTGGAGAAATCACCTACAAAAATATAATGATAAAAAAGAATGGGTCCCAGCATGGGCTACAAAAATGGTGGAGGTGCCAGGCATAAAACATATCAGGATTTGTATAGTCTGGAGGAAAGAAGGGAAAGGGGGGACATGATCGAAACCTTAGATATGTAAAATGACTAAATAAGGTTCAGGAGGGAAGTGTTTTAATTTAAAAAAAAACTGAACGCAAGAAGAAGGGGACACAATCTGAAAGAAAATAAGATTTTACTGAAAGAGCAATGACAAAAATGTTCCAAAATACAGACTCTGGCTATGCTCACACGTTGTAAGAGACCAGCCGTTCCAAGACCCGGCTGGGTCACGGAATGGCCGGTGACTGAAAAGATCATCCCGGTCAGTACTGCAGTGCTGGCTAAATGATCTTCACTGAGGCTGAATTTGGATGCGGGCGCATCCATGCGGACCTGCATCCGAATTCCCCGCCGCGCACAATGAAGCGTGTGGCCGGAACCGCACACTCCATTGTGTGAACTGACAGGGTTTTCTTCGGCAGCTATTTATTGAATAGCAGCCGCAGAAAACTGACATGTCAGTTGTTTGGGCTGCCGCTAGGGATCCCAGCCGGAGTGTATACTATGTGTACTCCTTAGAAGATTCCTTAGAAGGAAGATTCCTTAGAAGGTACCACTATGTGAGTACCGTAGTAATCACGGCCGTGTTACAACGGCCGGTGATTACTACGAAACTTACACAGTGGGAACATGGCATCTGATACCACTATTTCGCAACCAATCGTGTATCCCCTATCCTATACCTATCAATTACCATTAAAAATAACTTACTTCACCTTTTTTCCATGATAATTGCCCCTTGATAAAGCTACATCTCGGGAAACGCGCCAGGGTTGGCATCAGGGCAACGGCACAGTGAGATATGTAAACATAATTATAGTGATTGATAGACAGCTATATTTGGGGTGTATATATACTGTAGTTGTGTTAAGTGTTACATGCCTTTTGTGATTAGAGGCCGATCTGCTTGGTCAGAGGCTTAATTTCGTTATCTATGCATGATTATAACAGCCCCCTAGTGTTTAGTGACTGGGTTTACAATGGAGTGTAGGTGTATGTTTACTTATTATAATAAAGAATTCGTATTTTATTAGGAAATCATGCTCATATTTGTTTGGTATTATTAACTGAAAGAGTAGTAGATGCTTGGAAAAAAATTCCAGCAGATGTGGTAGGTAAATCTACAATAACTTAATGTAAACCTGCCTGGGATACACATATATCTATCCTAAGATAATAAAAAAGGAAATTATTTAAGGGTGGACTTCTGACGACAATCTCCTATGTTTCATTTGGAACTTAAAATCCAAAAAGATCTGTAACAAAAACATCAAATAAATCCGTCATGCAAGTAATGCAAGTAATTTTTAATCGACTTTATAAGTAAAGCACTATGCCTGTGTAAGAAGCTTGCTGTCCGGGTTTTACGTGCTGTTTGTTTTTGTAATCCACAAAATGGTTTCAGCATAGCATCAAATAACATAGCACAGTTGTGTCTTGACAAATCACACTCATATGGAGCCTTCTCGCAAGTCCCATAGGTTTCATATACGTTTATCCCCATTGACCCAGAGCCTTAAGTCTTTCCAGTGTTATGTCTACCCATCCTTTAAGGTCACATAGGGCCTCATTACTCTCACTTTATAATCCCACCATCTGGAAAGGGCACAAGTCAAATATCATACCTTTTAGTGGATTTGTGTGGGAGACTGTTTTGCCTCTACAATTACAATCTTTTCGAGTCTTTACTTACGACATTTACTATATTTTACTACGGATCAGAAGAAACCACCCACTATCCTAACAGCTTTAGCGTTCTTCTGTTTTGATAAGTTTTCTTGTGTGATCTGTATCACTTAAACATAATATATTTTATGATTTTATTATATATTGTTTTCAATGTTATATATGGTTTATATAAATTATAAGTAATAATTTTTGTTTAGTTTTTTTACCCATATCAGGTTGTACCAGATACTGCACACACAATATTCAATATACTGCACAAACAATGGCCTGCTCCACTTTATGTGTGGATAATTGACTATATTGTTGAGGTCTACAGCAGTATGTGTGAATGATTGATTATATGTTTCCACTTTATAATGTCACAGTAAGGGAGGGGGGGGGGGGTGACAGTATCACTTTAAGTGCTCGCTCAACACTAACTGTTATATGTTGATATGCCTCAATCAGAGGTGACATTATGGTGTGTTTACACAGATTTGTCTGACGAATTGAAGCCAAAGCCAGGAACAGACTATTGATCCCAGAGCTATAAACAGGGAACAGGTCATAAAGGAAAGACATTTTTCCTCTTTTCAAATCCATTCCTGGCTTTGGCTTCAAAAATGTGTCAGATAAATCTGTCTGTGTAAAGACATCATAAGTTTTGGGAACCCCGCTCACCCACTCATCATCCGCTGCCATTGATACAGCACTACTGCTGTACTGTATTTTCCCATGCATTAGCAAAAAGCAGATAGCATTTGTTTGCCAGACTTGAGATATTCTCTTTTATCTCTCCATCTTTTGTATTTAGATGGAGAGAGAAAAGAACCGCTCACCTGATGCACTTAGGGTATGTGCACACTACGGAACCACAGCGTATCACCCGTCGCGGATTCCGCAGCTTGCCGCCGCTGGTGTCCACGTGCATCTCTGCTGGTCTCATAGGCTTCAATCTGGTTTTCCAGATTCCACCGTCCACCCGAAGAATGAGCAGGTTCATTCTTTGGCGGACAGGGGAATCTGGCAAACCATAGAATGAAGTCTGTGGGAGCAGCATAGATCTGTGTGGCCACCAGCGTTCTTGAGTGGCGGCGAGCTGCGGAATCAGCAACGGGGGATACACTGGGATTCCGTAGCATGCACATATCCTTACTAAGGAAGAAATAATTCTGTGTCCTTCTGTGCAATAAACCTTTTAAGTTTTATCCATCTATCCAAGTTTTTCTCAGTTTTATGGTCCCAGGCATTAAAACATATAGTACACTAAGGGAGTTGGCTGGAGTGAGCCCCGGGCTGCCTCTTATTGCTTCAACTCAAGTTATAATAGCATATAAACCAAAACTTATACATTTATTTTAATTAAGTTATATTACTAAGTAATATCACTCTATAAAAACAATGGGGGAGATTTATCAAACATGGTGTAAAGTGAAACTGGCGCAGTTGCCCCTAGCAACCAATCAGATTCCTCCTTTAATTTTCCAAAGAGTCTATGAGGAATGAAAGGTGGAATCTGATTGGTTGCTAGGGGCAACTGAGCCAGTTTCACTTTACACCATGCTTGATAAATCTCCCTCAATGTATGTATCCTTTAGATATTTTCACAAATTCATAATTTACTATCAAATTAAGGCTGTATTCGCACACCGTTAAAATGATGGCTGTTTTTATTGAACAGCCAAAATCCAAACAAGAGAAAACATATTGTATTTGTATTACATTTCTCCAAATATTGTTTATTAATATATGTATTTTTGTAGCGTTTCTTTGTGTTTTTCCTCATGATTTATCCATTTCTATTGAAGAATGTAAGAAAAAAAATACTACAAAACCCAAACCCACAGAATTTTTTTTTAACTTACGGATGTCTATGGGAAGAAAACATGACAAATTTAGACCAGAAAACACCATTATTTGGGAAAAACTTAAAGTGCCCCACCCCCAACAAAAAATTAAAAAAATAACCACTGAAGAGAGAAAATACAAAAAGAAAAAAAAAATAACATTATGCATATGGGGGTTTATATCTCTCTATTGACTTCCAGCATCTGTCCACAATATTTTTCCAAGGGGAAAAAAATGATCATTTGTTGTGTTTTTTTTTATTATTTTAAATACAATTGCGGTTTTTTGGGCACTTATCTTTATTGGCATTTTTCAGGATTGAAAGGATAAGTCTTCCCTGTGTAATTACCATTCCATTTAAATCCACATTTAGTTCTAAAAGAAAAATATAATTTTATTGTAAAACAATTACAAAATTGTTTTATTTCTAGTAATGGCCAAGGAGAACAACAAAACTTAAAGGGCTCATAGAGACATAGCAAGCATAGAAGTGAAAGGAGCCACATTGTAATACCACACATAACCTGAGAATAGGTGTGGCACTGTTTTTGGAAAAGAACAGCTGTGTCTTTCTAAGGGCCCTATTCCACCGGCCGATTATCGTTTGCATAATCGTTAACGATTGACGATCTCAAAAGACCGCTATTGCGAAAGACCTGAAAACGTTCACTCATTTCCATGGAACGATAATCTTTACTTATGATCGTAATTGCGATCGTTTTTTCTTCGCTATTTATTCGCTATTGCGTTCGTATCTACTGCGAACGACCTAACGATGTCTTATTCAATGCGAACGATTTGCGAACGTTTCGCGAACGAGCAACAATAAAAATAGGTCCAGGTCTTATAAAGCGATCAACGATTTCTCGTTCGGTCATTAATCGTTAACTGCATTTCAACCGAACTATTATCATTTAGATTCGAACGATTTAACGATAATCTGGACGATAATCGTCCGGTGGAATAGAGCCCTTAATCCTGGATAGACCCTTTAATCCTAGATAACCTTTTAAAATAATTCTAATCTGTTCATTTACTTACGTTATTTATGTAGTCAGAGAGTCCCATTGGCAGGTGCCCGGGAGCTGAGACATTAAAGTTGAGACACCAATGTCCTTAACAAATGGATTCCAGCTCGATCTCCCCTGTAATGTTAATCAGTTCATGACATTAGGGGCTCAGCTTCTGTATTCCTACCAACATGACCTTCTGTCAAGAATTAGAGATAAGATAGACCTCTTCCACACCATGACATCTACAAGAGCAAATGTCAAGAAGCTAAGGATGAGCTATGTGTTCTACATCTGCCGCTAACACTTTCTGCAGCTTTTCCCTCTCGGATTTCCTTCTCTAGAGCCTCATGTCTTTACTATCAGCAGATTCCAGGCTATTTTTTTAAAAGGTTTTTGGCCATTTTTTGAGGGGGTCCACCAAAAGGCATTTTTTATTTTAGATAGCTGAGATCTTCAGAATAATTTAGCTATTGTTTTCCTCAATAAACAGTGGCTAGAATTATCTTACAGCACCTGCCCCATTAACCATAGATCTAAATATGATCAGGTGGTCCAAGCAAATTTTTTTGTTTTTTGTTTTTTTTAAAGATCTGTTAGGGTAGATATCTTTTACCATTGTAACCATGTACAGTGGTACCTCAGTTCTCGAAATTAATTGGTTCCGAAAGGTAGTTTGAGAACCGAGCAGTGTTTCCCATACGAAATAATGTAAATGTTTAACTGGTTACAGCACCAACCAATAATTACATATTACAAGTACCTATATATTACATTGTATAGTGCCCAGTTTAATCTCTACAGTTCATTACAGAACAGCACTATACTGTACATTATACACAAGAAGCATTCAACAAAACCAGCAATTACAGTACAGTAGTAACTCCTCACTCACCCCCCCCCCATCCCAGCACTGTACAGTATGGGAGATGGTGGTGCACTGACTGTACTACTACTGTACTGTATATGCACTCCAGCAGTCTTATACTGTACTGTATGTGAAGCCTCACCAGTGCTAAACTTACCAGGTACAACCTACCATCCACGCTTGCAAAAAATTTCAGATACCGAATTCTTCAAGACTGGGGGCCCAAAAAGTGTTTGAGAACCGAGCAAGAGTTTGAGAACCAAACCAAACTTTCCTTGAAAATACAGTTTGAGTTAGCAACATAGGGTTATGGGGGCTCCAGAAATGTTAGTTCATGAGAAATACAAGTAGTAACTAAAACAGACATGTCAGGAGTAGTGATGAGCCAATACTGTTCGATCAAATAGATATTCGATCTAATAGTAAGGTATTCGATCTATCGAATATCATCGAATAGTTCGTCGAATATTTGAAAAATATTCGATAAGCGTTCAAATCCCCCGGCTTCCGGTTTTTACCTCCAAGTGGCCGAACAGATGTTTTTCAAAAATCGAATACTTGTTCCCATTGACTTTAATGGGATTGAATATTCAATCGAATATTCGAGTATTTGGGAGATATTTGTACGAATATCGAATATTTGAATATTTCACTATTCGCTCATCACTAGTCAGGAGTGTTTGACAGGTCCCTTAATTCATTATCATTACACTAAATTGTATATGACTCTTCATTTATTATATTTCTTTAAAATAGTCACATCTTTAAGAATAACCTAAAGCTTAGAAGAAACCCCTTTTTTACGGTAATGAGATGTTAAACTTATGCCCTTTAGAGAAAAAACACCCTTAAGATTGGGGCTATTTTCCTGAAGGTGTTTACACAAGATCACGGATATGATGTGTGGTTTCTGTCAAAGTGACAACTTAAACGTAGCCATAGCTTAAAAAGTCATACAACTGCTTAAAGGCAAAAAGACTTTCAAAAACACAAAGGGATCTTTAAGAGCCTAGCTTCTTGTTACCCTAGAGAAAGTCATTTGCTTCCTATTTATTTATAGTTGTGTATATGTACTGAGGTATTTGTTATACTGAAGGATACCTTCTTATTTTTTTAGTATTCAATGCACCAGGGACTGTAGAAGGGCAACTGATAAGCTAATCTTTGTTGTGTTATCAGCCAACGCTCTTACTGAAAATTCTAGACAGATAATAAGAGTATTCCAAATCCACAAAACCTTCAGAAAAAAAGTTAAGCTAAATTTGGGTCTTCTGAGTATAGATTCTGTTTTGTCATACTTACAACTCAAAATTCAATAGAATCTCGCTATGAAAAAAGTGTTATCACTCACATTAGTGTTTGTCACTTGTGAAACTCACTATCTGAATTCTCCTGTCTTGTCATGTGAATCATATAGCATATGGTAGATTTATTTACAGTAAGTTGCAGGGGTGCGCCCAGCCTTTCTACTGTCTAAAGGAAACAGTGGTGCCCCTTCCTTCATTTTAGGATGAGCTTTGGAGACAAAAAAAAGAGAAAAAAAACATTATTCTATTTCTACATTATGGTAATAGTTTTGTACAAATGTACAGGAGTTCTGATCACAAGCAGTATCACTTGCATATTGATATGTGATATCTACCTACCTGCATTCACTTAATTAACTCTTCAATAAATATCTTTATGTGCCCATTACAAGCAGGGTAAATAAATACAGTACTAGCACAAAGCTCAGTAGTAGGGATGAGCAAAGCTTGATTGGCTGAGCAGGATTTTGACCGCAGGGGACACCAGAGATCAGAGACGAGGACACCGGGGGAGCACAGACTGGTAAATATTGATGTTCTTTATGGTTCGCAAATTTTATGACCTGCTGGACCTGCTGACACGAACTTCTGAAAACTTCGCTCATCTCTACTCAGTACAGAAATATGGCACCAGAACCAAGCCTTGTCAGCAAATAGGTTACCAGAATGAAGCTCAGTTTGCACCTATATTTCCAGAATAGAAAGCAGAACATAAACACTGTTTAGCAACCAAACTCAATCTAGAATTATGGTTTAAGGTCAATAAATATGGTACCAAAATTAACCCTGTAAATAAATATGGCATTTTACACAACTCTGCATGGGTGTAGGACCTTTTTCACAAGCCTACAATGTCACCAAAGATCCTGCAACTCTTCTAGTTGTTTGTGGTTTGCACTAATCTTCAGTAAGGCTATGTTCACACTGCGTATGAGTCCAGACGCATTTCGTACGCCACCGTACATGTGCGGTTGAAACTACGGGCATGGGAAAAATCGACATACGGCCGGATGCGTACGAACCCCGAACATACGCCCGTAGTACAGTTATGCTTCCCTAGCTTGTTTCGAAGCGATCTGAAACAGGTCCTTTACTTGGAAATCTTCGCCCAGCCCAGTAAACCACACAGAACCTTTTGGATCGAAAAATCGCGGTTAGCACTACGGCCGGAATCATACGCAGTGTGAACATAGCCTAAAAATGTAAAGGTTCTGCTGAAACCAAAGAGACATAGAGAGAAAGCGACCTATAGTCAATGTGAGGACTAGCAGCTTTGATTATTACGAGATCCATGACAGATATAATTTACCTGTTCTGTTCCATTATGATCCCTTATAATCAGTTATTTTTTTCATTGACATATAATAGCTCTGTAAGGTATTTGTCTATTCCGATCATCCAAAAGCAATAGAAGTCCGACAGAAAATAACACTATAAGGCTGAACAGAGCCTTACAGTATCAAACAGAAAAAATAGGTTTGTGTCCCATTACTGTGAAGGAGAACTGATGGCAGAAATTATCCAATTACAGACTTGTCATTATCTTAGTGACAGATAATTAGATAAGTGACTTGCCATACGACAACCGAAATGTAAATGCACTGAAAAGCCCTTCTGTGTATTGTATGGGCTCCAGAAAAAGCCTATTGTTCCTGGTTGCAGCTATTTATAAAATGTTGTGTTACAAACACAAACCCATACAAAGTAAATAAGCAGAAAAAAATCCTAATCCTAATCTGTGAAGGAAATAATAACAAGACTAGGATAATATAGCCCACACTTCAGATGTACAATCATAGTGAATCTGTGTGTTAAAGAGGTTTTTCAGCTGTTGGGTGCCCACACTGCATTGAGAAGGGAACCAGAAGCAGTTGGATTTATTCCTTCTGTAGTGTGGCACAGTGAATAAAAACCGAGTCTACTGTACACTGGTGCTGCAAAAATCCATAGTACAACCATATATATATATATATCTTTCTACTTTCTACTCTTAATAATCCTATCCTACCCATCCCACTAAACTTTCACTCAATTCAGTCCCATGTTTACAAGATTGAGCACCAGCTCACTTAGGGATCACATTACATGCTGCCTATACAACTCTATGGAGATGGGAGGGGTGAGAAGTGAGATAGTAAGGGTAGTGAATTTAAGGGGTTATCTAGTGCTACAAAAATATGGCGGCTCATGTCCCCAGGTCAGGTGTCGTTTGCAATTAACCCCTTAAGGACCGCGGGCGTACATGTACGCCCTGGCGCGGTCCCGGGCTATGGATCGGGCTCACGAGCTGAGCCCGCCCCATAGTGGTGAGGACCGGCTGCTATCTGCAGCCGGGCCCTCACCTTCAATGGCGGGTCACCACGATCGCGCGGCCACCCACCATTAACCCCTTAAACGCCGTGGCGTTAAAGCATAGGTGACCAGAGCATCTCCGGTCACTTAGCGATCTGGACCCCTGCAGCGTGTCTGCAGGCAGGCTGAATCAGGAGATCACAGATAACATTGATCCCTGCTATGCTATGGCATAGCAGGGATCAGTGTATGTAATCCAATATATGTAAGTGATAGTTCCCTAAGGGAACTATTAAAGTGAAAATAGATTTAATAAAAGTTTTACAAAGTGCCCATAGCCCCTCCCCCAATAAAAGTGTAAATCACCCCCCCCCTTCCCATTTCATACATAAAAAGTAATAAAGTTAATTAACATATTATATACCGTAGCGTGCGTAATCGTCTGCTCTATTAAAATAAAACAATAATTTTTCCGCACAGTGAACGACGTGAACAAAAAGCGTTAAAAAATGTACAGATTGCTTTTTTAAATTACCTTTTATATATAAAAAAATTAATAAAAAGTGATCAATACGTTTGATCTAGAAAAATTTTTACTAATAAAAAATTACACCCCATACGACCCCATAGATGAAAAAATAAGTGCGCTATGGGAGTTACAATAGGGCCATTTTAAATATGCCTATTTTCAAATTTTTTTTTTACTGCTAATAAAAATAGTAAAACGTTAGAAAACCTAGTAACCATGCCTATCACTGTGTTCAGACTGACCTATACAGTAAAGGAAAAATGCCAGTTTTACCGTAAAGTGCATTACGTAAACATGGAACCCTCCCAAAATTTGCAGAATCGCATTCTTTGACCCAAATTCACCCCATAAATGATATTTTTGGGGTTCTGTCATTCATTTTATGGCAGATTGAAAGATGCCATTACAAAATACTGCTGCTCCTGAAAAAAACAAGCCCTCACATTGCCCTGTAGGTGGAAAAATTAAAGCGTTATAGGTCTTAGAAGGCGAGGAGGAAAAACAAAAATGCAAAAGTGACAATTGGCCCGGTCCTTAAGGCCATTTCAGGCTCTGTCCTTAAGGGGTTAAGCTTCATTCACTTCAATGAAACTGAGCTGGAAAACCTGCACCCAAATTAGAGACAAAAGGGATGTTTGAGAACAGAGGCAGGGAAAGATGCTGAAAATAGTGATGAGCGAACATGTTCGTTATTGTTCGTACAAACATGACAATGATCGGAATGGTTATAACAATCATTTTTGAACATATTCAAACTTGCAAACATACGCATTTGTGCCTGATAATCTGTATGCATATGCGTCACTTTGGAACGAAACGTATGCAGTGTATGCAAAAGAATGCGAACACAAACACGAACCGATCACGATCATTTTTTTTTTTATGTTCGTGTTCAGGATCCGAACATCAGGATGTTCGCTCATCACTAGCTGAAAACTTCAAAGAGACAAGCTAACTGTGGGTATTAGGTCTCAATCTATGACATGATTCACAGCCTAAACTGTTTATTAGTGTTCTATGCTGTTCTCTTTGCTGTTGTTACTTGGTAGGGTGTACTATAAAGACATAGAGGAACAGGATCCTTTTTTGTTTGTGTGTACAGTATATCTCTGAAAATAGAGATAAAAAGCCGAAATGTGGTGAAAATGCCATATACTTATAAGTTATATAATGGCCAAAAATAGTGCAACAATAGGTATAACAATAGGTATAACTCATAACACTGCCTGAAAGCTTTGCTTTAAAGGGGAACTAATAGCAGGCTAGACGCATCTAACATGCTGATATGTTCCTAAAGTATAGGGGGTGCTGAGGAAGAAGGTTTCTTACTTTGATCTTCGGCACAGTTTTCTGGAAATTTGCAGTTTATTAAATGAAGCAGTTTGTTGCACTAGGGGAAGGACTACCACCCCCAGTGCTCCGATCCACCCCGGTAGGCCCTCAGCCCCTTATAAATATTGGAGCGGCACTCTGCAGTGACATCATTCTGGCACTCATCATTACAGAACACCAGATGAATATTCTTTAGAAGGGGCAGCTGGGGTGGATCGTGGCAGTGTTCCGACCCCCAGTGTACCATACTTCTCAAATAAAGTACAAATTCCCTGAAAATAGTGCAGAGGATCAAGGAAAGAAAATTACATTCATCCTCAACACACTATGTGCACTATAGGGACATAACATCAGGTTAGATGCTTTTAACCTGCTGTTATTTTCCCTTTAAGTGTGTCAGGCGTGTCTCAAATGAATTTTCCCATCGTATACATGTAGAAGACCCAGAGGACACGAATAGCTGAGAAGTGGGGCTCTTAACTCTGGGTTCCCAGCCCTCCCCCATCACTGTCAGTGAGTCTCACCAGTCCGGTATGTCTTGTAGTTTGACAGTACAGTATACATTGGCCTGAGTACATGAAATCCACACTCTCACTCATGATACTTTTAGCAGAATTGTTACAATAGCAGCTTACACTGGATACAGCAAAGACTCCGCCAGTCATTTAATTAGGTGTGGAAAGCTGAGGATAAGGATTTGCTTGTGAAAGCAAAATGACCTGTTAGTCCTGTGAATGAGCACAATTTTGGACAAGCTATTTGGCAAGAAAGACACCTATGAACAACAATAGGAAGAAGCAGCTCTATCAGCCTTTGGGATACGCCTGGGGGACACCGAGGGGATTAACAAGAGACAGTTGGACATGAAGATGCATGTCAAAGCAAGAATGTGCTAAAAAGGAAAAGCATGCCAAAGGAAATGGGGTGGTCTGCATTATGTGATTAATGGGATAAAGGTTCTCCAACAGGGTTTGTGCTCGCTATTCAGAGCCGCTTATATTAACACAGCAGACCAAAGTATCTCTGAATGATACAACGTTATAAAAACTATTGTCTGAGCTGCAAAGGGCATGTAAAAATAAAAGAAAGAAAAGAAAATAGCACAATTTTACCACAATTGTGCAGATGACAATAAACAATTGTGCATGTTTACAGCAAATATGCAAATTGTGATAAAATTTTGCCAATTTTAAGAGCAAAAGTCATAATAAAAAACAGTACTGCAACAGTATGCGCTGTTATGCAGAGGGCTGTGGGCAACAGCACTTGAACTCTTATGAAGACCTCTGTGGGCGAGGAGGCATGGCAGAATGGGAACCCATGATATTTCTAGTGAGGGATCTGACTAGCCAATGGGAGTAGCTGTGTGTGGATGCAGACTGCCATGAGTAGTGGAGGGAGCAGGACAAGCTGCCAGAGAACTACTGACACTCCTCCAACCAGGAATGGTTCTGCACAATGAGCAGCTGAGCTGGAGTAATGGGGAGATGAAAGCTAGCACCAAAACACATGAAAGAATAGAGATATCTCTATGTATGCATATATTCACTCTTAGGAATCAGGAACAGGATGACACAAGGACAGGTGAGCCCTGAAGCTGGCCCCCGCTCCCTGCCTCAGAAGCCCTAAATGGCAAAGGACAACTGGACAGCGGACCCTGTTCTCAACCTAAGTGCAACAGAGAACAAGGGGAAGTGCAAAACAGGGCAATGTCAGTGGTCTGGGTCAATAACACACAAGCAGCGCAGTACAATACAGAATCCAAGAGGGTAGTCGAACAGTCAAGAGCCAGAAGTCAGATCACCAGAAAAGCAATGCAGGAAATAATGCTTAGTCAAGATACACTAGGGACTGTCAGAGAGCCTGCCGCGTGCTCCTGCAGTGCGGGGAGCAAAGCGTGCGGCCCAACTCCTGACATTTACATTTTGTAGCACTTTTATGGCTTCTTAATGTCCCAGATAACCGTTTAAACTAAAATTAAGCTTGCTAATAATTAAGCAGTGAACATTCTATGTATGTGTACCAGTGCTAAGCAAATGTTACTAGCCAATAGTATGGGATTACAATGATGCACCAAATTGAAGTTGACTGGTACCAGGTCAGTGACGGGTCTATTGGTCAACAGTGTCTGGCACAGTTCATTATGTTATCCTTCATTAACCCCTTCCTGCACAAGGACGTAACTGTACGTCCTCGCGCGGGTAGGGGCATTCAGAGCGGGGCCGCGCGGCAACCCCGCTCTGAACCGCCGCGGTCCCGGGTGCCGCATGTAGCCCAGGGCCACGGCTATTAGCGGGCATGATCCGATCGCCGTGCCCGCTAATTAAGTTGACAGCTGCATCTGAAAACTTCATTGCAGCTTTTCCCTGGTGTCTAGAGGGGAGATCGCTACCCCGTGACGTTGTCGGCCGTGGTCTGCGTGGTCTGCGTCGTAATGGCGCTGATCCCGGCTCAACATTCTATTGCTTTTGGCTGCAGCAGCCAAAAGCAATAGAACACTGATCTCATCGATCTATGCTGTATATCTACACAGCATAGATGTTAATCAGAGTGCTTATACTAGAAGTCTCCCAGGGGGGCTTCTAGTATAAGTGTAAAAGAAAAAAAAGGTGTTGTTATTAATAAAAAGCCCCCTACCCTAATAAAAGTTTGAATCACCCTCCTTTTTCCATGTTATAAATAAAAATAAATAAATAAATAAACATGTTTGGTTTGGCCGTGTGCGTAATCGCCCAAAATATTAATTTATCACATTCCATATCTTGTACGGTAAACGGCGTAAGCGAAAAAATATCCCAAACTGTAAAATTGCGCATTTTTGGTCGCATCAAATCCAGAAAAATTGTAACAAAACGATCAAAAATTGAATTTTTTACAAGCCATCACATAATATAAAAGTTATACATGTTTCATATCGTTGTAATCGTAACGACTTGAGGAACATACTGTATATAACAAGTCGGTTTTTCCATAGGACACATGGTGTAAAAATAAAGCCCCCCCAAAGAAAAAGAATTGTGTTTTTTTTTTCAATTTCACAGCGCATATAATTTTTTTCTGGTTTCACAGCATATTTTATGCAAAAATTCAGCATGTCATTGCAAAATACAATTAGTGACGCAAAAAAATAAGGGCTCATGTGGGTCTGTAGGTGTAAAAATGCAAGTGCTATGGTCTTTTAAGCACAAGGAGGAAAAAATGAAAATTAGCCGGTCCTGAAGGGTTAAATAGCTTACTGTTTCCTGTCTATGAGCTGCATGGTTGGCACGGATTAAGTGGTTATCTTTTCCAATACATCCAAACATGTTTTTTTCCTACCCCGTGATATAACATGAATACTTGAAATGTTGTAGAATCATCGACTATGCAAACAAACCAATAACATCTTTTCAAATCTAAGGTCAAGTATGAAACATCAACATGAAATTTCGTCATTCTGTTACCATATTCCATCTAGGAAAATGTTACAGAGCTACATGTGCTCCCACAAATTAAGCCTTCCTTTTATTATTGTAACCATACAACCTAGATTTGTGGTTTTACAATTATGTTGATATACCAACACTTACCTTTTGAACTTGGAAGGATCAAATGTTCCTCCCTATCCTTTTAGTGGAATCACTGACTCATGTGTGTTTGCCAAATAGAATTTAAGAGGAGAGAAGAATAGAGGTGAAGATGGATATTTAGGTATACAATTAGCTGTGATAGAATAGGAACCCATGCAGGATAAAATCATTAAATGCTATGGACAAGTCAGTGCCATATACACTTACATACACAATCTGAGGCAGCGATTGAATTTAAGTTGCCTATTGTGATAAAAATCACAAACCACACTTAACTTTACGTTTTAGAGATTTGCTACTACAAACAACCTTTTACAATATTATTTATTGGGGGTTAAAGAAAAGTTGGTTACTCTAAAAACTATGAACATATTTCCACTGAAATCTTCAATATTGTTTATTAGCTTCTTACCTGCAATATAAAACATCATTCTTAAAAATATACTGTCACTATAAAAAACCTTTGACATGTCATAGAGACATGTCAAAAGCTTTGGTCAGTATGGGTCTGAGTGTTCAGACCTGTACCGATCAGAAGAACGAGCCGAAAAAAGAGTGCACTAAGCCCGCTCCTCTCCCGTCACGTGATCAGTCAGGCTCATAAGGTAAGTCTATGAAGCCCAACTGATTATACTGACACAGAGCAGGGAGCGGACATGATGCAGCATGGTCCTCTACCTGCTTGTTCAAATCAAAACTTTTTACATGTCTCTTTGACATGTCAGAAGTTTTCTATGGTGACAGTGACACTCTAAAGAATGTACAACTAGGGTGAATAGATAGGGAAGACACAACAGTGAGCCCTAGCACTAGACCTACCAGTTGTCCATACCTAACTGCCCATTCGACCCTAGGTGGTCGGGGACAACTCTTTGACCTTCTCTTCCCACACAGAGACAAAACAAGACAAATAAACACTGAAGAATGACCATACAGAAATGGATCTGAAAACCAAGTGGGCAAAAACATTACCAAATCAGCACAGAATCGGAGTTCCAGAAAAGGGCAAGCAAGAGATCAGAAAATCTAAAATAGCAATACAGTTAAATGCCATCTAAATCTAAAGCAGCATAAGAGTAAGCACTGAGCAGAAGGCCAGTGGTATTCTTATGGAATGTCGGAGTCCTGGTCCAAGGCATCATTGGACTGACCTCTTGACATCCAGACCACACAGATCATTGACTGATAGGGCAGGAAGACGAGTGGTGAAGGAACATTCAATCACAGCTAGCTTAACCGTTTTTAGCCAGGAAAGAGTTAAAAGGAGAAACAGACAGGTGTGGTAGAATCCAATTAACACAGCAAAGAGTGACTGACGTACTTTACCGAAAGAGAATGTTGCTGAAGCCCGAATGGGCACAGATGTTACAAAGTCTTAATTATATTCTAACCACTCTGTTACTGTATAGAATTCTATGTATGGAATCTATGGATGGAGTCTATGGAATTCTTACACATAGATGGTTGTCCTGTTGCTTTTGAGTTTATAACACTTGCTTTTGGATATCTGCTCTGTTTGCTCTCTCTTTCTGTCTCTCACTTTTGTAAATGACAGCAAGGAGGTGGGGGAAGTTGTAAATAGTACATGGAGAGGGGAAAAGCAGACAATTATTCATGGAAGGCAGGGTACACAAGCTGTAGATAGGAAGGAAAGCACATACTAGGCCATCTGAAAGAGAAGAACATATCGCTTAATTTATTATAGCAGAGAGGAAAGAAAAGCAGCCAAGACAGACATTGTTGAAAGGGTGCTGGAATCGCACTCTACTTGGTATCATTTTATGTCAGCAGAAGAGCGGGGACAGCCCTCATAAACTGTAGGAGAAATCAGAAGAGTATTATGCTGTGCTTGTATGTGAGAGCTAGTGAAGACAGCGGCATCTTGGGCACACAGACCTTACATTTACATTCTATTAGTAATGAAACTTCTTCTCAAAAAGGCTGTAACTAGGAGCAGGTTGCAAACTGCAAATCAGGATCTGAGAGGTAAAGAAGGAATACAGATTACAATCTAAAATTTTTTTTTACCCTTATGTAACTATTAGCTGATGTTTTTTTTTATTCTGCATCTTAAAAGTGTCCAAAGCCTTTGAAGTTTCTAGCGACCCTGGAGCACCATTTTTGATCTTTTAAATCTACTCATAATTTCTGTTTATCAATTTCTTTATAGAGGTCAGAGCTTCATGTTTCTGACATAGTTTTGAATCCCCTGGAAATACAGTTAAATAACTAAATGAAAGAAATATTGGCTTCCTCCTCGGCACAGTTCCTGTGCTGTATGTTGTGAAATCATCTGTCCAGAAAGACGTTAGGGGCACTGGGGGCGAGGCTACTGCCCCCGAGTGCTGTTCTGCCCTGGCCGGCTGGCTCTTTCTAATCATTATAAGTGTAGCTGGCTGGCTAGAGGGCATGAGCTCCGACCCCAGTGCTCCTAACGGCCTTACTGGATAGAGGTCTTCACAACAAACAGCACAGGAGCGGAAGTAAGAGACATACCTTTATCCTCAGCACCCCATGCGCACTAGGGAGCTATGAGCAGGTTCGATTTTTCTGACCTGCTAATTGTTCCTTTTAAAGCAATCTATTTTTAGTCTTAATAACTGCATTTTTTGCTGTGTACTGTTACCTGTGTGTACAGGTTTTTTAGGGGGGGGGTTCATAAAATGTATCAAATTCACTTTTATGAATTTTGTGCACTTTTTCTCACTTGCACAAAAAAACTCTAGACCAAGTAGTCATTGGACACCATGCTCACTAGGAGTTTTGTGCATTAGTGGTGAACAGTATCTTTCAGAAGGACTAGCAGTCCTTTTCTGATACTCTAAATGTCATATTCTTCTATTACACAGAGCGATAATCTGCCAAATCAGGCTGATTCAGCAGACTATCTATCCATGTAAGGGTATGTACACTTTACGGAATCCTGACAGAAAACCCGTTGTGGATTCCGCAGCTCGCACACCCCTCACGGACTCTGCATTTGTGCCATAGACTCCATTTTATTCACAGGTGGATTCTGCCAGCCGTCCAAAGAATAAATCTGTTCATTCGTTGGACGGACGGCGGAATCTGCCCGTGCATAGAATGGAGTCTATCGCACAGGCAGAAATGAGCGTGGCCGCCAGAGTCCGCGAGCTGGTGCGAGCTGCGGAATCCACAATGGGGTTTCTGTCAACATTCCGTAATGTGAACGTCCCCTCATAAAGAAAATGATCAGCTGATGAAAATGATCAGTGTAAGAAAAAATATAAAATTATTACATACCTGTCACGCTTCAGGTGTCCTTCTGCCCGCTGCATGCTGCCACTGGAGCCGGTTTCTAAAGTGGCAGGCTGCTCAGCCAATCACTGACCGAGACAGGACCGACAAGACAAGTGAATGGCTGAGCTGCCCGTCACTTTAGAGACCGGCTCTGAAGTTCCAGCGGTGGCTGCAGGCAGAAGTGAGAAGGACACTGGGAGTGTGAACATTTATGTATAAACTTTATTATTTTACACTTTTAAATCAAGAGCCTCACAGACATCACTAACAATATATATATACACAGCCCTTGCTCCACCATTATCAAGCCATGTAATAGGCTCTGTCAGCAAACGCAGATTGGCACTCACTAACATTAGTGATCGGGTTGTGTAATACAGCCCTCAAGCAACAAACTAAAACAGTTGTATACTAACCATCTATGCCAACTGAACTGTCCTAGATTTTATTATTTATCTCTTTAATTACCTGCAACTTATATAGGGCCAACATATATCACATCACTGTACAGAGATTGTCACCTTTCACTAACCCCAATGATGCTCGGAATTACGTATCTCCAGTTTCATAGGAAGCCAGTTAAGGATCCAGCATGTTTGAGGAGTGTGGGAAGAAAACCAGAGTTTTTAGAGGAAACCCACACAAACACCAGGAGAACAAACAAACTCCATGAAGGTTTTTCCCTTGGCCATAAATCTCTTTTCAAACAACTACCCACAATGAGTGGAATTAAAAAGACAACTATGTACTGCACAGATGGCTACATTGCAGATAGCACAACTTATTGCCCATATGAACTCCAGGGCAAATACAGCAAGCAAAAAGAAGGTCCTACAGCTGATCTCTGCTATGACCATGTGGGAAAGGGAAAACTGCCTATTTGCTTACATATCCTAGAGGTTCCTTGGCCACCTAAGAGGACAGTGACATCATTATATGGTCACACACATTTTTTATTAAGATAAAACAATGTGTTAACAGTAGAAAAAAAACGGCAGTGTTTTGCAAAAGCAGGAAGTTTATAATGAGCATGTTCATGGTAATCCAGTGGCTGTTCTATATCCTATACGGTTGTCCAATTTCCCATTAACTTCACAATATTATATTAAAAGTACAACTGTCAGGGTTGGGACAGGAAGACACTAGACAAGTGGTGCCCTAGCAGTGGCGTCACCCCCAGCTGCCCCTGCCTATTTGCCACGACTGCCCTAGGCGACAGCGGACAACTTCGCGGCGTTCCCTAACTTTGGCAAAGTGCGACACAAAAACGAAGACCAGACGAACGAACACAAAAAGGGATGGTCAGAGGTCCAATTTAGAAACAGCCGGTCAGCGAAGTACAAAAAGGGATAAAGAGGATAGTCAAAGTCCAAGCCGAAATCTCAGAACAAATTCTAGGTCAAGAAAACTCTCACAAGTGAGGCTCTATCGCAGGCAAAGTTCTGGGATAGGGGAATAAAATGATACTTATAGGGGCTGGGCTCCTAATCCCAGGACAACAGGACAATCTGGCAACACGCTCCATTGTGAGTAGCATACGGGTGTGCACGGATGCGCCCACATCCGAATTCAGCGGCAGTAAAAATCTTCTGTCTGGTACTGCTGTACGGTGGGGCGATCTTCCTGACCCAGCCGAGTCACGGAACGGCGGGTCATACAAAGTGGGAACATACCCTAAAGGAAACTAAAGAACCCTAAAGAATCTAACCTGCTGATATGTCCCTATAGTGCACGGGGTGCTAAGGATAAGTTTAATTCCTATGGTATGAAGAGTTTTGGTGCACTGGGGGCAGGACTACCACCCTCAGTGCTTCTATCTGCCCTGGCTAGCCCACCCCTTCTAATGAATAGGACAGGACAAGGGACAATCTGATTGGCAGTGTTATTGTTTATCTCCCTTTGATTACCCAGCTGTGCCGCTCAGCCAGGGAGGCAGGGAAGCCCCAGCTGCAGCAGATAACTCGAAAGAGTCGACACACCCTTCAGCAACCCGGCCGGCAACTAGGAACGCCGTCGGGGCGCCCCCAGCAAGCGGCCAGGCCGGTCGCCGGGGACGCTGTTGCCACTGTCAGGGGGCCGGCCGCGCACGGAGTGGAACGGGCAGCTGGCCACTGACAACAACCATATTTTAACCTCAAATTAAGGCTATATTTTTTTTTTTATTTGACTGTGTGTGGAAAGAGGTTATCCAGGCTTATAAAACATGGGCATGCCTCTTGTCCTCAGTGGGTGTGTTAAGTTTCCAGTTCATGAAGTCAATATATCTGAATTGTGATACCACACACAACCTGAGGACAGGAGTTTGCAGTCATGGATAATCCCTTTAACTAAAACCAGAAGTGGGTCCGAAACTCAAAAAAGGTGTGAACCTTTCCATTGTGATTATCCTGTGTCACTTCAAAACTGGCTAAAAATACCCACCAAATACTACCATGCAACATGTTATTAATTTTAAAAATTATCGATCATTTTAAGGAAAAATAAGTTTTTATATGGTTTCATGTTAAAATCCTAATTTAAAGCTAAACACAATCTTGCAGTAGAAAAAAAAAAACCTTTGCCAGTTATCCCAGCTAATGGGCGAGGTTTATAGAGGAGAAACATATGCTCTACACCATATCTGACCCTATTGACATTTTTGTACATTTTTCCAACGTAGATAAAGATACAATTTAAATAGCTGCAACTACAACAAATATTTGCTGAAATATCACCAACAATTAATTTGGCTTTGTGTCAGGCATTAAGCCTAAACGTGAAAATCCAAATAACGGAAATACAGGTGCCGTTACACCATAGTAGCGTAAGGTCCAGGTCAAGACAAACTAGAAAAATCACCGGCGCATGGGGACCACTAGACTAACTAATACTTAACTTTAATAATTCATTAAAAAATTGTAGCAAAAAGGTCCACACTAACAACAAAAAGAAATACACTAATGTGCTCTATATACAGTGAGGTAACCTACAGGGCAAAGTAGACATAGGGGAGATATCCCGTCCCAAAGGGATGCAATATTAGGGATAAGGCCCGGTGTCAAACACCTAGGATACAATAAAGAGTCAGGGAGAAAAGGAGAGGAGAGTAGTGGTGCGCCTGCTCTCTGCCTAATAACTCTTGCCTGCCTTTTGGGAACCCACCTCCTTAACAGGGTGGCCCAACCACGGTGACAGGCCTTCTTATTGACGTGCCAGTAGGAAACAAGAAGCACAGAAGACAGAAAAGAGTGAAAAAACGGTGTATACTCAAAACCACCTTAAAAACAACCAGCAAGACATATCATATTATATACACAGTACCTATTATAATAAGCTGTGCTTGTTCTACACAGCGCCTATATAAAAGCTGTGTTCGTTCCGAAGCGTTTCAGCCATCCCAATTGTGGATGGATTCATCAGGGAACAATATAGCACTCCAAAAGGATGTCTTAAACCAATTCCTGCTGTGAGGGATATCCTTTCATCATAACAAATACATGGACCTCTTAGGAATGGTACAACACAATATAGTGGTAATGATCGTATCAATATGGTGACAGCAATTAAGGAGATAACAAAGGAAACAAAAGAATAACCCCAAATAAATAAACG
>NW_027208835.1:0-43947 GCF_027789765.1 Dendropsophus ebraccatus
CCACTGGTTCTCCCCCTTTAAAGGGAATGTATCACCTAAATTTTCTTTTTCTGATTAGAGTCAGATACTAAAAATTGTTTGTTATTCTAATCTGTTTCTATTTTCTGACTTTATTTTTTTATTCACTTTTAGTACATTGCTATGGGGGCTGCCATCTTGCCTTGGCTGTTCTTAACAGCATTTAGTCACATGCTTTACAGCAGGACTCATGGACATAGACACCAATAGACAGACTCTGTCCCCTGAATGTTAAACATCACTGAGTTCTGTGACCTTTGAAAAGGCCATTTTACAGGGAGCTGCAATTGTCTTCTCTATCTACTGGTATCACATGTTGCTGCAATGCTGTACAGATCACTTTACAGCATTCTCTTCTTATCACCACAGATAGAACAGGAGGTATCAGCTTAGTTTTAGCCCCAGTGGTGAGAATAAAAACTGCAAGATTTCAGGATTGTTCTATAATATAGATAGAAAAATGGAAAATTTCTTTAAAAATATGTTTAACATAAAAGCATTTAAACAATAAGTCATTTTCTGATGCCAAACTCCCTTTAAGCCCTATACAGGGATGTGATCCACAGGGGACCAGATCAGTACCTTCAGGAGTGGTCCCAGTGTATGTGTCAATTAGCCTTGTGTGACAAAGGCACTGGTCCAAAAAGCGTCAGGTAGAAGCGTCCAGGTACAGGCTGAAGCCTGTGTTAGTGCAGTATGTTCATGGCAAAAAGTCAGGCCATGGGTCAGGGCAGACAGTGCTATTTAAATAGTAAAGTCGAGGTGATAGGCAGGAATGAGGAAAAAGATAGCAGGTAGAGATGGGGTCCGAAATCAGGATGAGTAGCATACAGTATAACTGAACAAGAAACTCAAGAACAAAAACATCTGCATGTTAGCACACTAGGAATGGGGCACGGTGAAATCTGTTTAACTGGAGTGCATATTTTAGATGCTTATACCCCTATTCCACGAACGATTATCAGTCATAAACTCGCTCCAACGACCGCTTGTTAACGATCACTAAACGATTTTTTTTTAGCGAACGATAATACATAACGTGAACGATATATGTAGTGTAACGATTATTTTGCAGTCGTTACATGGTCATTCGCCGGGGTGATCATGACCATACGACACACCTACTTTTTTTAAACCTTTTTACGAACGACTGAAAGATTTCTAATTTTACGAACCGATTAGCGAATTATCTTTCAAAACCAACGACTTTTTTTCGACATGCTGAAAATTTTTTGAACGACAGTATAATGATTTTGCCTTTGTCGTTCGCTCGTTTACACCAATTCCATGAAGCGATTATCATTAACGAGCGGTCGTTGGAGCGAGTTTATGAACGATAATTGTTCCGTGGAATAGAGCCTTTAGTCCTGGAATTGTGATTGTAAAAACAAACCTGTCATGGCTGTCATGATAGTTTTTGAACAATCAGGACAATAGGCAATGCATCTTGTAAATGCATCTGAACTGTTAACAGACATAATGCCAAAAGTAGTAACTTGCTGCTCAGATCCCAAGCAATGATAAACAGCAAACGGAGCATCAAGTCATTGGCAGAAGGTTGAGAGGTTACCTATACAGCTCCTGGTGCATAAATCTGTAAACGGGCTCCTATACTACTGGTGTAATTTTATATAACTGAGAGACCCTCATGCACCCAGAGCATGGTGCTTATGTATCAGCCCCTATAGCTATGCTCCTGTGTTGATGGTATGACAACTCAGTGAAACCTGGAAGTCAAAGAGGTTCTGCATCACCTGGATTTGTTATCATAGTCTTGGAGAATATTTGTCATTGTGTGTTTCATAGTGGCCTAAATCATTAAAACCACATCAGTTTCTACTCCTGCCAGCCCCAGACGTCCAGAGACTTGTCATTTGCTCATTAATAATTTAGTTAATACAGACCCACATTTCAGACAATGGCAAATGGCAATGATTGATTCTCTGACTTAGTGTAAAATGTTGTAAAAGGGAGTAAATATTTATGGCAATACTAACACCATAAATAGTTTAGAGGATTGAAATATAGTGTATGTCTAGGAAACATTTTTTAAAACATCTCTGAAGTAATGAGAGCTATATATTCACATGGTAACTGCTCCCATGTGGGGCTCAAGTCTATAGCCTCATTGGTTACATGATCAAGGTACAAGATTAATGGTAGAAATCAAATACGTGAAACGACACATACGATACACACCCAAGATTGCATCTATGTAAAAAATATTCCTACTATTTGGATAATGGCGCTTTGCAACAAAGTGTCAGTCGGAAAAAAACAGTCACTAGAACTATCTTCCTTTATGTTTTTGGTGGCTTTGTGATAGCATTGATTGTAGCCTTTGGGTTCTGGCCTTACACCTAACCAAGGACAATCTCTGCATTGAGTTTATAGGTTTCCCCACACTAAAACACATAAAGATAGAAAATATTTGCTTTAGTACTGTGACACCTACAAACTATATCTACAGGAGCTTTTACAACATCCTGGCATTAATAAGGAGCTGGTCCACCCTGTCAGTTTCCTCAAGATTTTTTCAAGGTATCTGTGGGTATTTTTGCTGATTCATCAAGAAGAGCATTTGTGAGGTCAGATATTGATGTCAAAATACAAGGCCTGGCTCACAATCTCTGTTCTAGTCCACCCCAAAAGTGCTGGACGGGGTGAAGTCAAAACTCTGTGCGATGACAGCCAG
Organism: Dendropsophus ebraccatus; assembly: GCF_027789765.1. Lineage (NCBI taxonomy): Eukaryota > Metazoa > Chordata > Amphibia > Anura > Hylidae > Dendropsophus > Dendropsophus ebraccatus. The sequence goes on from NW_027208835.1 coordinate 2,714, forward strand.
GTTCTTCTACATTGGACAATGTCTTTATCGAAACACATACAATTGTCCAACATGGCTTTGTATGCTGAATCGTTTCTCTAATTGGAACTAATCAGAAATCCATGTCATGAATCACCCGGCAGAGATTTTTTATGCTGATTTTAATAGCAGATGTGGTTTGGTGCTAGAAGAAGAGAATTGGCTACTTTTATGCACTATGCACATCAGCAGTTGGCAACTTTGTTACCCTAGTGGTTACCATCTAAAACCCACTCATGTTACTAGTTCATGATATGGCGAGTTCATATCGCCATATCATATAAGCCTCTTCCCTCGTTATAGTCAGAGATCCAAACATTTCCAAACCATCAAATTTCTGTGCAAAGAAATTTGATTTTTATCCTTTTGCATCACTGGCCAGGCTAGACTAGGACTAAAAGGCCGACCTGGCCCACAAACCCCACCAGTCCCCATAAGAGTTTTCATCAGAAAATTTTTCTGTACTGGGTCACGCTCCTTACCATTCCCATAAAGCATCTGGCACACACAGACGAATGATAGAGGCTGCTGTGGGGCACATCAGGCACAGGCAGTGTCTCTGTACCACACTGGCTGTGGTGGAAGATGACAGAGGAGAATGCACGCTGCGAGAGGTGACAGGTGACAGGTGAGTTTAAGGGTCTTTTTCCCCCAAGCTGGTAAAAATTTTGGGGTTTGACCCTGGACATTTATGGCTAGCAATGCCCCTGCAGCTAGTACATCTTATTATATTCTTATTAATATATTGAGGATGAGAATGTCTCTGGAAATCTTTCCAGCCACTTTGAGTGAATTACCCATAAGCAAGCAAGGGCAGACCAGAACGGCCACTGTGGACCGCCTATGGAATTGCCCTAATGACACACCCCTGTACACTCAGCACAGGACGCTGCAGCCCAGGGTAAGCAGATGACTGTGATTTTTTTTCTGACCCTCTGTGCCCTGGGTAAGTTTTTCAGGGAAGTCTCTGCAGTACAGAATCCCAAGGGTACAATAAACTATTTTCCTAGAACTAGTTGGATCTCTGTCATTGTAGAAAATAAAAAAAAGAAGTATATCATGTTTTTAATTTTTCCCTGCATACAGCCAACTTTTCAATATGGATATATAAAATAAAACCAAAATATGCTGTAAAATAGGAATTTATAATCTCATAGTCTATAATCTCATAATACTAACAACTCCAGAAGTTATGCTTTTTGTTTTTTACTTTATTACTTCTCTTTTAACTAAGCAGGCTTGACAAATAATTCCAACATTACCAAATATGTATCAGGTGAGTATACTAGTTATAAAATTACTATTAAAGCCATAAGAAAGTTGTAGTTATAAGCACCATAAAATACACAACAGGTTAAAACATTATTCCCATCTCATAAAGTAATAGAAAATCGCATCGTAATAGAATATCCCATCACTTTATAATCAGGGGGGGTCTGACCTTTGGGACCCCCGTCCATCATGAGATAGAAGATGCCACAGTGCTGATTCAGTGTTGCATCAACAGTCTATCAGGGGAACTGCAGCACATCTTCAATTAAGGGGGACACTCCAGTGAAATTCTTATTTATTTATTATTTTTCAAATCAATTGGTGTCAGAAAGATGTATAGATTTGTAATTTATGTCTATTTGAAAACCTCAAGTCATCCACTACTTATAAGACTGGAGTATAAACGGCAGGAGAGGTTTTCTATGGAGATTTGGCTACTGATCTGGACAGTTCTTGTCACAGACAGAGGTGGCAGCAGAGATCAGAGATCTGGAAAGAAAACACCCCTTCCTGCAGGACATATGACAGCTGATAAGTACTGGGAGGATTTAAGATTTTTAATAGAAGTAAATCTTTATAACTTTCTGACACCAGTTAATTTGAAAATAAATAAATAAATAAAATCCCTGGAGTACCCCTTTAAGTAAATGTGGCTGGCTACAGTTTTTCTATGTACAATTGAGGGTAACATTGTGTAAGTAAAGACTGTAAAGGGCCTGAATCAGTCTTGCAGACCCTTCATTCAGGATTGCTGGGAGTCCCAAAAGTCAGACCTATACTTATTATAAATTGATGGCATATCCTAGCACTTTATGAGATTGCAATAGTTCTTTAAGCTACAAGAAGTTATTGCAATGATATGGTGCATATATTTATATATTTTTGCTGCCTTTATAATGACTTTGTTCAAGAAATTAATGTAAACTTGTTGTAGAAATGACAGTTTTGATGTATGGCCCTCACCAGCCTTTACAAAAAAAAAAATACACATTCTATGATATTATACAAGCGTTCTGCAAAATAGCTGTTTATGCAGTATGTGCTATTACACCGTTTGTACACATACTACAACGTACTGAGAAAAAGCCTAGGAAGCATTCACTAGAGAAAGATGGGAGTAGTGTAAATTGCACCTGTCAGTGGTTTGTTTACATGCGGGTTAGCAAGGTTCAATACACTAAGGAAATTAAAAACCCAATAAAACAAGCGAGGAAAACAGACGGAATAAAAATGTAAAGGCAGTGGAAGCTTCAGTCTATCTGGTTATATTCTCATTCTAGGAAAAATGGGGAGGAAATAAATGTGCTACTAGATCTTACCTGTTTACACTCTCCCATTGCATAAAGGTCTGACCTGTCGGCATTAACAAAATATGGAGCACCCTCAAGAGTGAGTGCCGATTGCTATCTGCAGCTGATACCCTGCCATCAGTGACCCACATGAGAGATCACACAGATTCTGGAACTGTAACCCCCTAGATGCTGAAGTCAATAGTGACTGAGATATCCAGGGAGTTATCTGATAAATAGATCACCCCTAACAATGCAATTTTGGAATGTCGATTTTTAAGGTTTTCATTTACGTTGTGAAACATATAAAAAGCACCCTCAAGAGTGAGTGCCGATTGCTATCTGCAGCTGATACCCTGCCATCAGTGACCCACATGAGAGATCACACAGATTCTGGAACTGTAACCCCCTAGATGCTGAAGTCAATAGTGACTGAGATATCCAGGGAGTTATCTGATAAATAGATCACCCCTAACAATGCAATTTTGGAATGCCGATTTTTAAGGTTTTCATTTACGTTGTGAAACATATAAAAAACTAAGTTGGATTTGCAATCATTCTGGCCCACATAATAAAGATAAGATTGTGTTGTTTTTTTTTAAATATAACATTTTTATTACAATTTATTAATAAAAAATAATAAAAAGTGATCAATACGTCCGATCTACACAAATGTGATACTAATAAAAACTAGATATCATTCTGCAAAAAAGGACACCCCATACAGCCACAGAGGTGATAAAATAAAAGTGTTATAAGAGTCACAATGGGGCCATTTATACATATTTGCTAAAAAAAAAAAAAAAAAAAACAACAGAAAAAAGGTTTATAAAAGACTTATAGCTCGAAAATGCAAAAATGAAAATTGGCCAGGTCCTTAACCATTTCAGGCTCTGTCCTTAACAGTCATAACAAACTACTTAATGGGAAATACAATTTAATTTTCATTTCAGTTTATGGAAACTCCATATTACAAAACAGCTGGGTTTTGGACCATTCTCTTTACAGCTCAAAATGCCAACCAAAATATATGCTGTATGCCATGCAGGATGAAGAGGCTGTGCCTTGAAACGCGTACTTTTTGCAATAAAGTTCTGATTTTACATCCATCACTATTACTCCCATCATTCAAGGTGTAAAATCCATTGGATGCCGTCAGCGCCACCTCCAGCCTGCTGAACCTTCTTCTGATTGTCCACCGGGATCCCCAGGCTCCGCGGAATGGCTGTAAGAGGTTATATATTGATTATGCGATCGGCGGTGTTGGCTCATAGCACGACCACCCCAGAGTGAGCGGCTCTGGAAGCACTATTTGAATCTCAATTCTTGATTTGCTGTTTTTTCAATCTTTCAAGTTATGCCAGGAAGTGGTGTATTCTTTCCAATGTGACACTATGCTCTCTGCTGTCACCTCTGTCCATACCAGGAATTGTCCAGAGCAGTAGCAAATCCCCATAGAAAACCTTGCCTGCTCTTCAGGCTGGAAAGAATACCACTTCCTGCAGGACATGAAGCAGCTGATAAGTACTGGAAGAGTTTTTAATCCGCTTCAGGCTGGGGCTTACATCAGGGGACAGGACTGGTGAGGTAATCTCTTCATAGCTGTAACCCCTCTCTCCACGGACAGAGAGTGCTGCATGTATGTGCCCACATATGTCCTGCTCATATTCCTTCATGCTCCCTGCAGTCTCTGTCAGCCGTTGTGTTTCCCCTCCTCTCCATTCCTGTACAGTAACTTATAAGATCACATATTCTGCTGTTTCTGAATGTTTGTTTCATCTGTTTTACATGTTATTTAGAATAAAAAATCATTATTTTTGGGGTGTGGAACCAATTGTCTGCATTTCTATGATTTGTTATGGGAACGGCCAGTCTCTGCAAAGATCATCCCGGGCGGCACTGCAGTACTGGCCGGATGATCTTTCTGGCTGCAGTGTTCTGATGCGGGGTGCATCAGAACTTTACACAGCACACAATGAAACAAGGCAGCTGGAGCTACTCGCTTCATGTGTGAACTGACAGGTCTTTCTGTGGCTGCTATTCACTGAATTGCGGCCGCAGAAAACTGACGTGTCAGTTTCTTTGCGGTGCCGTATGGGATCCCGACCGGAGCATATACTATATACTACGCCCTGGCACGGATCTCATAGCAGATATGGCAGTGTTCCACACCGTACAAAGTACGGCCGTTATTGCAGATGGCAACAACGGCCGTACTTTTACGTAGTGTGAACATAGCCTAAGAGTGGATTTGGATAACAAGCATGGCCCCGAAACAAATTATGCTCGTAATCCAAGGCACCACTGTAATGGCAATTATTTACCGTTATATAGCAGCCATCCACTCAATTTCAACATTGTGAACGTAGCCTTTTTGTGTTTTCAATCCACTCCTGGTTGAGGTTGCAAAATACTGACCAAATACTGATTGAAATATACTGTGTGTGAACCCAGCCTTAGAAGTCATATAAACAGCATAGCTTCTGAGAATATGTAATTTACACAACCTCCAATACATTCAATGAGAGGTATGCAGAATGTAATGTGAAAATGCCCATAACTGGGCAACCAGCTACCATGTACCCACCCAAGGGCCCACCACATTAGCAATCTTATACTTCATCTATGATTTAATATAACATATTAATATAGCATCAAAGAAATAACCATAATATATTGTAAAAGTGAGAAGATGGTGGCTTACACTTCAGTAAGTAAGTACACTTAGTCACCCCCGCACCCGAGGTTGGAACCCACCTGACCCTCCAATAAAGCCCCCCATACTGGAGCAGTGATTTCCTATGGACGTTGGACTCAACTCTTCTAATTTGCATATTGGGCATGCAGACGACGTGGGCGGTAATTTCCCCATGCCTGGACCAGCATCGAGAGAGGGACTGGCATCGGGATTGGGACCGGCAGGAAGGGGTAAGTATGGGGGGGTTTCTACGGGGGGTCAGGTGGGATCCGCCCCGCGTGTGGGGGTTACAGGTTCCCTTTAAGCAAAATGCATACAAGGATGCATATTCATAGTGCGCTCTAGGCAAGACTTAATATGAAGGAGCAAAGTGTAGGTAGAATATACAGTATAGCGCTGCAAATACTCTAACATAATCCTAGGAATGAATAAATTATTTTCAAGACCTGTGTTTGACCATTAGACTAATACCCACTAGTTTACCCACAAGTCAGAATAAAATATTTTACTCCTGTTATCTACTACAGAGTCTTAGCATTCATTGGGTTTCCTAGAAATATGACTGTCATTAATCTTGCACATTTTCCTTCATTTCCTACCTTTGTCAACATCGATCAACCTTATATTCTCTAGTTTGCTTGACGGTTTTACAATTGCATCTAGATGAGACTTCGGAGCCCCCAAGGCCACAGAGCTTACACTGGGTGTCATACATTATAGGACAGTACTTCAGGTTACTATGACCTCTACAAGGGCAGTAAATGGGCCCAGACATAGTTTGGACAGCATTTGTACATTACTGATATACTTTTGGTTGTTTTTTTATTTCCATTTATCAAGCACATACAGTACTGTAAAAAAGTTTTAGACAAGTGTGTAAAAAAATGGTGAAAAGTAAAGGCTACCATGCACTCAGGGGAAAATAAGTATTTGATACACTGTCAATTTTTTTTCGGTTTTCCGACCTACTAAGAATGGAGAGGTCTGTCATTTTTATCGTTGGTACATACAGATTCTGTGAGAGACAGAATCTATAATAAAAGTCCAGACAATAGCATTGTATGATTTTTAAATAAGGTCCTTAAAAGACTATAGGGCCCACAAACGATCCTTCAGACAGCATAGCGCAGGTATTAGAGCCAGGTGGTCAGTAAGCCGTGTGCAGTAGGCTACCAATGGATGTGACTCACCAAGCCAGATAAAAATGCCAAGATAGGTTTATTAAAAGATAGCGACGCGTTTCGGCACACTAGTCTATCAGTGCCTTTCTCAAGCATTCTATTGCAAGAAATAAGTATTGATGCAATTATTAGAAAACATATCACTGTCTGTTATTAGAAATAGGGATGGTCCGAACAGAGCTTGTACGGAGTTCATACGAACCCGAACCATCCGCAATGATTCCCGCTGTCTGGCCGCTCCGTGCAGCGGGCGGATCCAGCGGGAGGAACGCCTGGAAAACTGGGATACAGCCATAGCCATAGGCTGTATCCCAGTTTTCCAGGCGATCCTCCCGCTGTATCCGCCCACTGCACGGAGTGGGCAGACAGCGGTAATCCGATGCCGAGTTTGGCGGGTTCGGACCATCTCTAATTAGAAACACAGGATGACTGTCAATCTTCTTTGGTCTGGGGCTCCATGAAAGATCTCGTCTCGTGGGGTAAGGATAATTCTGAAAAAGGTCAGGAATCAGCCCAGAGCTACATGGGAGGACCTGGCCAATGATCTGAAGAGAGCTGGGACCACAGTCTCAAAGATTACCGAAAAACACACTAGGCCATCATGTATTAAAATCCTGAAGAGCATGCAAAGCCCTCCTGCTCATGCCAGCACATGTCCTGGCCTGTTTAAAGCTTGTCAGTGACCATCTGGATCAGTCATGTCAAACTCTGACCCGCGGGCCAAATCTAGCCCGTAGTGCCATTATTTTTGGCCCATCGGGCAATTTAGAGTTTGAATTACATCTGGCCCGTCATTGCACTAGATTATAATATGGGTGGTCCGGACAGCTACTCGGACTGCTCATATTATAATCTTGTAGGCCACAGTCAGTCTAGCCTGTGGTTTAGCCTGTGGCCTAGGAGTATGTGAGCGGTGTCCCGACGCCGGCAGCGCAGTGATGCCATCACATACGTCCTGTGCTGGGCACCTCCCACGGCCTCTGGGGCAGCAGAAGATTCCAACCTAATGGGACAATGGAGCTACATGGAGCAATATTGGGGAGGTTGGCTATTACATGGGTTGGGGTTTAATCATATCATAGCAATTTATAACAAACACCACTGACAGTACTAGGAACACTGCACGCTGCTCTGACAGTGCCAGGACTGCCGCTTTCGCGGTTGGCCCGCGACTTTGTCCAATTTTTTTATTTTGGCCCATTACGTACAGTATTTGAGTTTGACACCACTGATCTGGATGATCCAGAGGAGACATGGGAGAAGGTCATGTGGTCAGATGAGACCAAAATAGAACTTTTTTGGTATCAACTCCACTTGCCGTGTTTGGAGGAAGAAGGATGACTACAACCCCAAGAATACAGTCCTAACCATAAAGCATGGGGGTGGAAACATCATATTCTACAAAGAGCACAGGACAACTGAATATAAAAGGGAGGATGGATGGGGCCATGTAATGCGAGATTTGGGCCATTAAGAGCATTAAAGATAACAATGACCCAAAACGCACAGCCAGAGCAACTAAGGAGTGGCTCAATAAGAAGCATTTCAAGGTCCTGGAGAGGCCCAGCCAGACTCCAGACCTGATCCCAATTGATCAGAATCAGATCAAAAGATCAGAACCCCTGCTGCAGTGTGCACAGACGTGAAGAACTACAGGAAACATTTGACCTCTGTAATTGCAAACAAAGGTTTCTGTACCAAGTATTAGGTTCTGTTTTTCTATTGTAAAAAAATACTTATTTCATGCAATAAGATGCAAAATAGTTATTTAAAAATCAAACTATTTGATTTTCAGAAATTTCTTTTTATAGATTCTGACTCTGACAGGTGAAGTATACCTATAAAAATAAAAGTATACCTATAAAAGATTAAATTACACACCTCTCTATTCTTTGTAGGTGGGAAAAGCTTCAACATTGTCAGTGTATCAAATACTTAATTTCCCCACTGTATAATATTATATTTCTGCTCCAAGATGCCAAAGGCAGATAAATTTGGAGTCATACACAGTGTGCAGTCACAAACATAAATATTGTATCCCAATGTATCGCAGGGCCCTTAGCCTTAATATGTATCATACATATTGATGCTCAGAATATCCAGTGTCTGCTCTTATGCTCACATCCCATAACACAATCATTTCCATGTCCTTAAATGACCATGCCCAGAGCCATTTCCATGTTGCAATATGTCATCAGAAAGAAACCCGGCCAAAACACAGGAGGCAAAATGTGACTAGACACAAAGTATCCATGATGGAATGCATAAACCCTGAGTATGGAAAAAACAAAGTACTCTGGTACTGCGCTGCTCCATATCTGTATATAGCCATATGGTCCATATACTGCGGATCTGCCTATCCATGACTAATCTAGACCACATTTTTCTTTGCACGTCTAAAAACTGGGGGTTTCGATGGAGCTTGTGGGATTGGGGAAAATGTCTAATTTTGTTTACATTTTTTGGAAAATTAGAAGCTGTTCCATGTGAACAGAGCTATACAGTGTTGCTGTTTTCCCAAACAAAAATAACTGTATATCATATCACCTGTAATATACTTAATATAAGGATGCATCTTTAAGGGCTTTCCAGAATTCTAAAGACACTAATAAATTATCCACATTACACAATTACCTAAACAAATGCATAAAAGAAGCATCACATTCTGGATGGTGCAATGCATGCAGTGCCAACACAAACACCTTGTCCAATCAGATTGTCATAGGATAGGATCATTTTTTTCTTATAGTTTGTTACATTGTTACTGACAACCAGTATAACCACCATTATAGTAGATTCCTTTGTTGTTGTCATTGTTTTTTATGGTCTTCTAAAGCCATATGAATATATTCTGTCAGGATTTAGGTATGGATTTATTCTGCCTATATTCCTTTAACTATGTAGAGTAATGGGTTATTTTATATCCCAGCCATAGGATGAAAAAAATACATGTGAAATAATGAACACATTGTGGATGCTAAAATTCACTGCATGTTCATTATTGCCCCGGTATTGCTAATGTAAAAAAAGAAAAAAACAATGTACATGATGGTACATTTGCTTTAACCTATGCCTTGATTTACTGGTTAATACATTGATTCAGATCTGCACTGCAATATTTCTGAAAGAAGGAAGATATAACTGGACAGATTCAAAAAAGTTGGTTGGCATTGTATGGAAGCCGTACAATAAATAATGGTGTTGTCACCCAGCTTTTCCAGAAAACAGATATAAATAACTTAAAGGGGGCGTTGTCATTTAGAAAAATATTTAAAATGTCCAAGGAACATGTCGAAAGTCGGAGAACAAGTTGGGACTGTTCATCCATTAGCTTTATCATATGTCTATGGGGCTGTTACACACAGATAATTGACAGTGGGAGTGAAGCATGCTACAGTGTGATTCTCTCCACTCATTCTCCTAAATGAATCAATAAAATTTAATTTTTAAAAATAAGAGATTAATTCTATGATTATTCTTATTGTACAGTTGCTTCTATGTTTAGTCTAATATGAATAGTCTTTATACAACAAACGATTTGCATTAGGTTATCGTCTGTGTTGAAGGCTGTCAATTCTTTGGGCGGAGGGTGGAGTGCGTGTAAGACATCGTATTGAATCAATGGGACAGGAGGATTTTCAAGCGGAGTACTCATAAGCTGCGTTTACACGGAGCGATAATTTGCACGATTAATAATTTCGAAGTAACGTTTTTTTTTTATAATGATCAGCGTTTAGACGGAACGATATATCATACGGAAAATTTGTTTTGTGATTGTTTTGCGATCGCTTAAGCCACATAGGTAAAATCGGTGAACGACTGTTTACACGAAACGATCTGCGAATTTTTTGCGAACGACCAACAACGATTTAAGAGCATGTTCAAAGATCAAAATTAACGATTTCTCGCTCGTCGTTTGATCGTTTGCTGCGTTTATATGTACGATTATCATGCGAATTCGAATGATAATCATTCCGTGTAAAGGCAGCAATAGTTCCGTCACTAACAGCTAAATGAAAGATAATCTGTCTGCATCCTTTTCCCCAAGACTGATGTTAGATTTTTAGCACTTTGGTACTCCATTTCCAGAATCCCTGTAAGCATTAGGATTTATTATTGTGCCCCACTTGCCCTTATTCTGTTATAGGTTATCAACAGGGGCTTATAAGGGATATCAGGGGCTTATAAGGGACTACATCCAGGAATATGTAGTGGCTAATAGTATTATAAGTGATAACCAGCATGGTTTTACTAAGGACAGAAGCTGTCAAACCAACCTAATATGTTTCTATGAAGAGGTAAGTAGAAGCCTGGAAGGGGGCGCAGCTGTGGATATCGTGTACCTGGATTTTGCTAAAGCGTTTGACACAGTTCCTCATGGACGTCTGATGGGTAAGTTAAAGTCTATCGGTTTGGAAAGTTTAATGTGTAACTGGATTGAAAACTGGCTTAATAATCGTACCCAGAGAGTGGTGGTCAATGATTCCTACTCCGAATGGTCCCCGGTAATAAGTGGTGTACCCCAAGGGTCAGTACTGGGCCCTCTTCTGTTTAACTTGTTTATTAATGATATTGAGAATGGAATTAACAGCAATGTTTCTATCTTTGCAGATGACACCAAGCTTTGTAGTACAGTACAATCTATGGAGGATGTGCAGATGTTACAGGATGACTTAGACACACTGAGTGTTTGGGCGTCCACTTGGCAAATGAGGTTCAATGTGGATAAATGTAAAGTTATGCACCTGGGTACTAATAACCCGCATGCATCATATGTCCTGGGGGGAGTTACTCTGGGAGAGTCGCTGATGGAGAAGGATCTGGGTGTAGATAATAGACTACAGAACAGCACACAATGTCAGTCAGCTGCTTCTAAGGCCAGTAGGATATTGTAATGCATTAAAACAGGCATGGACTCTCGGGACAGGGATATAATATTACCGCTTTATAAAGCTTTGGTGCGGCCTCATCTGGAGTATGCTGTCCAGTTTTTGAACCCGATTCATAAAAAGGATGTTCTAGAGCTGGAGAGGGTACAAAGACGGGCAACTAAACTAGTAAGGGGAATGGAACATCTTAGTTATGAGGAGAGATTAAAAGAATTACATTTGTTTAGTCTCGAGAAGAGACGTTTAAGGGGAGATATGATTAATTTATTTAAATATATAAATGGCCCCTACAAGAAATATGAGGAAAATATGTTCCAGGTAAAACCCCCTCAAAGGACAAGGGGGCACTGCCTCTGCCTGGAGAAAAAGAGGTTCAATCTCCGGAGGCGACAAGTCTTCTTTACCATGAGAACTGTGAATCTGTGGAACAGTCTACCCCAGGATCTGGTAACAGCAACAACAGTAGAGGGCTTCAAAACAGGCCTAGACAAGTTCTTAGACCAAAATAATATAAATGCATATGTATAGAACCTATCACCCCTCCCCCTTCCCTGTATCCATCCCCTCCTTGGTTGTACTTGATGGAAATGTGTCTTTTTTCAACTGTATTGACTATGTAACTATGTAACATAACAGGAGATGTTGAGCAAGCAGCAATTCTGGCATATGAGTTTGCTCAACAAAAAAAAAAACTCCTCTGAATATTTTATGTAAGCCTTACAAAAGAAGAACAAGCAGTTATCATATGTTTTTGTAAACCAGCAAGGCATTAAAAAGCAAGATGCAGGTAATTTACATAACATCCAGATTACTAAGCAATGCTCAGAAGTAAAGGCTGCCTAAAGCAGAGACAATGCATGCGCTTCTCATGCCAAGGAATACAGATGCCCATAGCTCCGCAGGCTGGTGGAAGCAAGGGAATGTCTGTAAATACCTACAAATATTTCTTATTCTCATAGACATCATGCAGCTTGAGTACGTGGGGATGTTCAATCAGCTTCAGGATTGCAATCTCTCTTTCCACCTGCAGGAATGAGATTAAAGTCCATAGGTCAATATTAGAAGAAAAAATAAAATGAGATACAAATGTAGCCACCCTAGATTTGCCTTATTCCTTGTATTCTGCTCTACCTGTCTGACATACAGATGAAAAGGCTGTTATAATGTCTGCTTTTCTGTTTTTCAGCAGTGCTCTTCTCTGTCTTTTACCTAAAGCTACAGAACCACCCCTGTATGTCATAGATGCTTCACAGATCCCAATAAAAAAGTGAGGCCTCATCCACACTTTAATATAAAAACATGAATCAAACACAGATGCTTGAAGAAAAAAGATGTTTTTCAGAATATAACTATTGATAGCCTCTTCACAGGATAAGCTGTCAATAGATGATTGGTGTGGTGCCAACCTCCAGCTCCCTGTGCTACAGTGAGAGCGGAGCAGGAAGCAGTTGGCTCTGATCCCCATGTAGCGGCAGTGCTAGGGTACTGCAGCACCTGCTCGTATTCATTTCAGGGGAGGGTGCCTTTTTTTTTCTTCATAGAGTAACTAAACTGTTAAACTAGGTTTATATCAAAATCACAGCTTTTTTTGTGGACGACCATCATGTAACTGCAAATAATGGCTGTTATTTTTAAAACAACAACATTATAATATTCATTATTATTATTTTGTTCCTAACTTTGCTTAATTCTGAATAAAAGAGCTAAGGTGTCATTGTTTAAAGTGTCACTGTCGTTTGGGAAAACTTTTGACAAGTCGTAGAGACATGTCAAAAGTTTTGATCAGTCTGGGTCAGACACGTACCGATCAGGAGAACAAGCAAGAAGGGGACTGCACTGCAGCGAGTCCTCTGCCCACTCTGTGTAAGAAAAAAAGAGTCTGGCTCCCGAGACTTACATTATGAGCCCAGCTCTTTTTTCTAACACTCCTTACTCGTTCTCCTCATTGGTACAGTTCTGTACACTCTGACCCAGACTGATCAAAACTTTTGACATGTCTCTATGACATAAAAACAAAAAAAGCAACAGCAACCTACAGGTGCAATACCGCCCATATTCCCCCCAGCATGCACGTGATAAAAACCTGCTCTATAGATATTAAAAAATGAGAATCTTAGCAAACCATTTTATCAGAGTGTACCATATCACCACGTTAAGGTGTCCTCAGAGACATGGTTCTACTCTAGCATTCTCACACTAGCAATGGCCTCTTCAAATAATCTCTTTATATAGAACTCACAGGACATGGGTGGAGTGCAGGAGGTAGCCACACCCCCCACATACAACAGAAAAAGCAGTTGGTGGCACTCAAATGCCTCTGTACACACTGTAGGTTGCACACCACTCAAAAAGGTACAGCAACCTATAGGTGCAAGTGCTAACCATTTGATCAAACAGAATGTACCACGCCACATGCGGTGTGCAACCTACAGTGTGTGCAGAGGCATTGGAGTGCTGCCGACTTCTGCTTTTTCTGTTGCATGTGGGGTGTGTGGCTACCTCCTGTTGGCTTGCACTCCAAACATGTCCTGTGGGTGCTATATAAAGAGATTATTTGGATCCTATCCTGTAGGCTTAGGGCCCTATTCCACCAGACGATTACTGTTCAGATTATCGTTAAATCGTTCGAATCTAAACGATAATCATTCGGTTGAAATGCAGTTAACGATTAACGACCGAACGAGAAATCGTTGATCACTTTATAAAACCTGGACCTATTTTTATCGTTGCTCTCATTCGCAAATCGTTCGCATTGAATAAGATGTTGTTCGGTCGTTCGCAGTAGATATGAACGCAATAGCGAAGAAATAGCGAAGAAACAACTATCGCAAATACGATCATAAGTAACGATTATTGTTCCATGGAAATGAGTGAACGTTTTCAGGTCTTTCGCAATAGCGGTCGTTTGAGATCGTTAACGATTATGCGAACAATAATCGTCCGGTGGAATAGGGCCCTTAATGTTAGCCCAGGAGAGGCCATTGCTAGTGGAAGAATGCTACAGTAGGACCATGTCTCTGAGGACATCTTAACATGGTGACATGGTACACTCTGTTTGATCAAATAGTTTGCTAAGATCTTAATTTTTTAATATCTATAGAGCAGGTTTTTATTGTGTGTATGCCGGGGGTAGTATGTACGGTAGGCACTTGCACCTGTAGGTTGCTGTTGCTGTACTTCAGCCACATGCGGCATGCAACCTACAGTGTGTACAGAGGCAATGGAGTGCTGGCGACTTTTTTTTAAATGTCTTTATGACATGTCAAAAGTTTTTCCAACCACAGTGACACTTTAATAAGGAAAACAATCTGATTGTTTCTGCACACTCAAAGAGAGTTTTCCCACCTTAGCATGTTGTCTTCATTTCGTAAAATAAGGGGTCACATTCTGATCAATGGGGGTCTGACCCAACAGCAGAGGAAAAAAATTGTCCCCAGAACGAGTGGAGTGCATCAATGGTATGCAGCCAGCACTCCATTCACTGTCTATGGGGTTTTGAGCAGTGCTGGGCTTAGCATGAATGCAGCCCTGGTTGTGTTTTTAAGTTTCTTTATAGTGTTGTAAAGTTTACAACACATGTATCAAACTGCTGCCCTACAGCTTTTGCAAAACTACCATTCCCATCATTCTGGGACAGCTAAAGCTTTGGCTGTCCAGGCATGATTGGAATTGTAGTTTTGCTACAGGTAGAGGGCTGCGAGTGTGACACCCCTGGTAAAAACACTTACATGCCCAGATTTATCAAAGTGTGTACAACAGAAACTGGTGTAAACTGCCCATTGCAGCCAATCACAGCTAAGCTTTCTACTATCCTGTAATTAATTGTAATGAATTGAACTAGTAACTATTTACCAGTTCAACATTTTTGCAGATGTGGATACGGATGCAATTATAAATTTTTCATGGAGTAAAAATAGTGGACCTATATGCGGACCTGAAAAATCACTGAACATGTGAATGAGGTCTAAGGCTATGCATACACTCAATATTTTGACACTCATTTTCAGACAGATTTTTTTTGTATGTTCAGGCTATGTTCACTCATTGGTTCAGATCTATCAATCTGTGTGAGATAAAAAAAAAAAAGTCTAATTTTTGGTCAAATAGCAAACAATCACAGCCTAGCATTCGTTTCTCAGAATAAGCTGTGATTGGTTGCTATCTGTCTGAGGCAAAAATCAGACATATGTTTGTCTCAGATTGACAGATCTGGGCCATTGTTTTTTAACAGTTTTTTTTTTCCAAGCATAAATAAATTTTTTGCTCGTGTTCCATATTTTCAGACCAGGGTTTAGGGGACATAAATCACCCCAAAAACATGCCAAATACAGTCCAAAAAAAGTTTTGTTTTTAAGATGAGAAAGGGCCAAAAGAAGTAATTTGCCCCTAATTTAAGTGGTGACATTCCACGATGTCTTTTTTAATTGGCCATTTCATGGCCGCCCAAAAACGGCCGTTTTTTGGACAGCCGTTACTTTGGCACCGAATCGCGAGTGATCATAAAAATGTCCGCGACATTGCAGGAATATAGCCAATGTCTGTAATATTTATTATCTGTAATAATACAGAAGATGAAACTAAGGCTGATTTTATACAAGTATAATATGATCAAAGTTTTGAGCAGTGCCAATTTTTCTTCTATAGACTTAAAACTAAGCAGAATAATTAAAGTTTACTTTTTCCTGTTTACTGCGCTGCTTTGTTATGAATGAAGAAGCAAGCAGACTCTTCCAAATGTTAACACTACAGTGCGTGAATACTACAGAGAAGCTGCACACATATGCATAGAGTGAAAGTCTGGCATATATAATGTGACTTCCCCTAGAGGCAAATTATCAAAGCCAGTACTGATAGTGCTAGATGTTACAGTATATAAAGCAGTTATGACACACACAATTGCTAGGAAGGTCTTGAGCCAAGCATAGCACAGTCCTCCAGCATGCAGGTAGACACTAAACATTGTATAGGCAAAACTCTCTACTTCAACACAGAGATGTATAGGCGTAGCTCTCTACCTGAACACAGACATGGGGGAGCACCATAACAAAATAAAAACCCACCAAACAATCCTGGGATCAGCACACTGTATCTACATGTCAAACAGAGACAAATACATAGCCACAACACATTCTGTGCCATGAGTTCATATCTTCAATGAGGTGCTCTGGCTCTCAAAGAGTAGCTGTGTCCAATCTTGTACAGAAAAGAAATATAGGCGGCACTCACATGGGATAAAATTGTATTCCTTTCATTAATAATGAAAGTTTGGTGGGGCTGTGGTTGGTGACAGCTGTTTCCCTATACAGGCATTTCATCTCTGGCCATTGCTCACACCACAGCCCCAATCTTGAATGAATTAACAAAGGAATGTGATTTTATCCCTTGGTGAGTGCTGCCTATATTTCTTCTTTTGCACAAAGTAAAAGCCCTCCTTTCCTGATGCTGGTTCCGGCTGGGTTCACACTACGTATATTTCAGTCAGTATTGTGGTCCTCATATTGCAACCAAAACCAGGAGAGGATTGAAAACACAGAACGGCTCTGCTCACACAATGTTGAAATTGAGTGGATGGCCGCCATATAATGGCAAATATTTGCTGTTATTTTAAAACAACGGCTGTTATATTGAAATAATGGCCGTTATTTACTGTTATATGGCGGCCATCCACTCAATTTCACCATTGTGTGAACAGAGCCATTCTGTGTTTTCAATCCACTCCTGGTTTTGGTTGCAATATGAGGACCACAATACTGACTGAAATATACGTAGTGTGAACCCAGCTTCAAGGGGTATTAAATAGTCAGTAAAGTGCAATTTACTTCCATTCAAAATGTAGCTGTTTTTAGACTAAAAGGTATGTCTAAAATTTCAGCAACTATAGATCTTCCTTCTAATTGCTTGTTCACAGCTGGTTATTAGGTTCCATCCATCTCTAGTAACAGAAACTTCAGAATGAAACACAGGAAGTGGGGGCGGGTCATTATCACAGGCCCAGTGCAGTGTACACAAAGCCTGTGTCTGCTACCAGCCAAAGAATTGCTGCTATGCTACCAGCCAAAGGATTGCTGCTCTGCTACCAGCCAAAGGATTGCTGCTCTGCTACCAGCCATATGATTGCTGCTCTATTGCCTTTGCTGTCAGCCTTTGGATTGTAATTTTTGTGATTAACCAGGGTCTAAACACTTAGATTTTATTATATTCTTACAGATTCATCAGTCATTAGCCAGGCAGCAATATTACACGTAGCGATCCTGGCCGGGCGCCTGAGGATTTTAGGTCAGGACCAAAAGACACAATCAACCGACGATTGTTTTTCATTGGCTGATCATCGTCTTTATTACACAGGGCAATAAGGGCAATAGTCTGCTGAATCGGCCTGATTGGGCAGATTATGGCTCCTTGTAATAGGGCCCTAAAGCCCCTATTACACATGGCGACATAGAGGACCAAACGAGCAGATTGCTGCTGTATGAGTCGTTTGTCTTTCAACATCGTTCTGAGTAATAGAAGGCAACGATCAGCCAACATGAATGATGTCGGCTGATCGTTGCCTTCTATTACAGGAAACGATTATCAGCCGTAACGGCCGATATTGGCTAAATATGGGCGATAATCGTTCCCTGTAATAGGGCCTTAAGGCACTGTTGCCCAAGGGCCTGTTGAAACCTGAAGCCTGCCATCTATCTACCTATCTATCTACAGTATCTTTCTATCTATCTATCTTTTATTTGTCTATTATCTGTCACGGCCGCAGCGGCTTCCCGCGTTCCGGGTCGCCGCCGCGACCGCCTCCTGTCCCATGCAGCCGCCGGGGCCCTTGTGTAGGGACCCGGCGCTGCTGCTAGTTCGGCCCCTGGGGCGCCTCACCTCTCCTCCGTTCCTGTCTCAGTCTGTGCCGGCCGGCGCGCTCGTCCCCGCCTCCTAGGGCGCGCGCGCGCCGGCTGTCTCAGATTTAAAGGGCCAGTCCGCCCTTAATTGGTTAGTTGCACCAATCACTCCCCTATAAATCCCAGCATGCCCTGTCCCTTGGGTTGGAGCCTCTACATGCTTCCCATAGCGTTTGGCCCAGCTCCCTGTTGTTCCTGATTCCTATCCGCTACCTGGTCCCTAGTCCCTGTTCCTGATTCCTATCCGCTACCTGGTCCCTAGTCCTTGTTCCTGGTTCCTGTTCCCCTGTTTCACCATTGCTCCTGTGTTCAGCCTGTCACCTGCGGTTACGCCTACAGACCTCTGCCAGCACCATCTCCTGCCTACTGCTCCTGCCACGCCTCGCCTGCCGTCACTAGCAACCAAGCCAGGGGTAGCGACCTGGGGGTCGCCTGCCGCAGCAAGTCCATCCCGCCTTGCGGCGGGCTCTGGTGAAAACCAGCGGCCCCTTAGACTCCGCTCCCTGGTGAGGTTAGTGCCATCGCTGGTGACGGTCCAGTGGATCCACTACTCCAGGCGTTACAGTAGGCTCCAACCATGGATCCCGGCGAGGTGCCTGATCTCCGTGACGTCGCCAGAGTGGTCGCTCAACAGGCTCAGCAAATCCAGCAATTGACTGCCGCCCTACAGCAGCATACTACAGCCCAGCGCCTATCACCACCTGCAGCTACCTCGAGACTTCCACTGGCTCTCCCAAGCAAATACTCTGGTGACTCCAAGTTGTGCAGAGGATTCCTGACCCAATGCACTATGTATATCGAACTTCTAAACAGTCAGTTTCCCACCGAGCGCTCTAAAGTGGCTTTCATCATCAGCCTATTAGAGGGTAGAGCTCTGGCCTGGGCCACGCCGCTGTGGGACCGAGATGACCCTGCTGCTGCCAATCTCCGAACTTTCTTATTCGAGTTCCGCTCCGTCTTTGAGGAACCTGCCTGTGCTTCTTCAGCTGAAACTGCTCTCCTCAACCTCTCTCAAGGGAGCTCCTCTGTTGGCGATTACGCCATCCAGTTCCGTACCCTGGCGGCTGAATTGGACTGGAATGAAGCCGCTCTAATAGCCACCTTCAAGAAGGGCCTGTCTAGTCGGGTGAGAGACGTGCTTTCTGCCCGAGACCTACCCACCTCCTTGAACGAACTCATCCTACTGGCCACCAGAGTTGATACTCGTTTTTCGGAGAGGGAGGAGGAGGTTCGGCATGAACATCTACTAGGCTTGCCCCGTCGCCATCACCAGCTGGCGCCGGTTTTCCAGAATCCTGACTTTCCGGTGCCCAAGCCCTCTCCTGAGATTCCTATGCAGGTGGAACGGGCTCACCTGACGCCTGATGAAAGAATTCGTCGTCTGGAGCTGAATCTCTGCCTCTACTGCGGTGGTTCGGATCACTTTCGGCTGAGATGTCCCCTACGTCCCCAAACGTCCGGGAAATGCTCGCACCTAGGTCCGGTGGGACAGGTGTCCCTAGGCGTAAACGCTACCTTTCCAAGTTTGTCTATGCCGGTTTCCATCCAGACACCCTCAGGACAAGATCACCAGACTACTGCCTTTCTCGATTCTGGGTCAGCAGGCAGTTTTATTGCGGCAACATTGGTCCAAAGATGGCGGCTACCCGTGATCCAACTAGCCAGGCCCTTGACTATCTCCTCGGTCACGGGCGAGATTCTTACCGACCAGATATATTTCCAGACCGTACCTCTAGTCCTCCAGGTGGGTCCTTTACATCAGGAAAAGATATCCTTCTACGTCCTGCCCCATTCATCCCCCGCCATCCTCCTGGGACTCCCTTGGCTGCAATTACATGCTCCTAAGCTGGACTGGAGAACCGGGGAGATTATCAGTTGGGGTCAGGACTGTTCCAACCAGTGTCTCAAGTCACCTCAGACCAAGTACTCGGTGTCGTCACCTGACCCCGCCAAGCCTCTATCCGGCCTACCGGCAGAAGACCAAGACTTGGCGGATGCCTTCTCTGCCGAGAAGGATCTCATCCACAAACCCACATCCCCTCGCCACAGTATACCTCCTGATCGCCTAGTACCAGTCGTCACCTCTACTCTTCAGAGAATACCCCCCGGAAAGACCCATGTTCACCCTGCGCTTCGAAGAGGGATTTTGAAGTGGGGACATTCCTCATTGGAGGCCGGGCACCCTGGAGTCCGAAAGACCGGGCAACGGATCTCCCGCCACTACTGGTGGCCCAGTTTGTTCCAAGATGTCAAAGACTTTGTGGCTTCCTGTGCCATTTGCAGGCAAGAAAGAGGGGGAGGCCAAAGGGGGGGGTACTGTCACGGCCGCGGCGGCTTCCCGCGTTCCGGGTCGCCGCCGCGTCCGCCTCCTGTCCCATGCAGCCGCCGGGGTCCTTGTGTAGGGACCCGGCGCTGCTGCTAGTTCGGCCCCTGGGGCGCCTCACCTCTCCTCCGTTCCTGTCTCGGTCTGTGCCGGCCGGCGCGCGCGTCCCCGCCTCCTAGGGCGCGCGCGCGCCGGCTGTCTCAGATTTAAAGGGCCAGTCCGCCCTTAATTGGTTAGTTTGGCACCAATCACTCCCCTATAAATCCCAGCATGCCCTGTCCCTTGGGTTGGAGCCTCTACATGCTTCCCATAGCGTTTGGCCCAGCTCCCTGTTGTTCCTGATTCCTATCCGCTACCTGGTCCCTAGTCCCTGTTCCTGATTCCTATCCGCTACCTGGTCCCTAGTCCTTGTTCCTGGTTCCTGTTCCCCTGTTTCACCATTGCTCCTGTGTTCAGCCTGTCACCTGCGGTTACGCCTACAGACCTCTGCCAGCACCATCTCCTGCCTACTGCTCCTGCCACGCCTCGCCTGCCGTCACTAGCAACCAAGCCAGGGGTAGCGACCTGGGGGTCGCCTGCCGCAGCAAGTCCATCCCGCCTTGCGGCGGGCTCTGGTGAAAAACCAGCGGCCCCTTAGACTCCGCTCCCTGGTGAGGTTAGTGCCATCGCTGGTGACGGTCCAGTGGATCCACTACTCCAGGCGTTACATTATCTAATCTATCCATCTCATATCTAGCTATTAAATTATCTATCTATCTACAGAAAGGAAAAATTACTCCAGCACTCGCAAAATAGTGAAGAAATGTGTGAGTTTATTTACCCATAGAAAAACTGCGATGTTTCAGTCCAGTCAATGTGGAGCTTTCTCAAGCTAGTTCTCAATGATTTAAGAAAGATCCGCATTGATTAAACTGAAACGTCATTATTTTGGAGTGCTGCACATTTTTCATTTAACCACAGTATCTATCTCATATGTATCTATTATCTAATCCTATCTTTCACTCCAGAAGTAGCGTGAAAAAAAAACTTTGGGGGATATTTACTAATGTAGGTTGGTGTTTTTTGTTCCAATATATTATGTGTGATTTATGGAAAAGTTGCACTGTCCTAGTAATTGCGTCTAAGAAAAAAAAGACGCAAAAAAAAGTTGCAAACGCCTGTACCAGTTTTTGCGACTTTTCAAAAAGTTGCAAATGATCAATTGGGTGTGAATTTGTGGGTAAATACTCAAAACAGGCAGATTAAAAAAACCTTGCATCTAAAAAACATTTATCTGTCAAATACACTGGTTCTAAATAGAACTTAGACCAAAAATTGGTGAAAAATTCAATCATTCACCTAAAAATAGACACAAAGCCCTTGATAAATTTCCAAGGTTTATTTCCCCATAAGGCTACATTCACCCGTCCGTTGTTCTGTCTATTGGCATGCAACTGCAGACAGAACATAGTACCAGTGCTATTCAATGGCCCCGATTACAGGGCCGTACATGTGTACAGGGCCGCAATCTCTGCCACAATGCTAATAATGTGAAAATATAGTGCTCTGTGAAGCCTGTAGTGCTGCCCGGGAAGCACTTCAGGTGTGTAAATGTAGCCTAAGACAAGCAGCGACATTTCAGTCCCACAATCAGTTCAGTTCCACCATCTACTAGCGCTAACAGCACAAGGTCCTGTAAAACAGCAAAGTGGCCATGTTAAGTTGTGTCAGCATCACCATGACAACCACAGACCCTGTGTGTGGTGCAGTCACTGACAGTCACAGAGCTGTTGCAGGACATGTGCAAGTTGTGTAAGTGTGACGTAGTGAATTATATGTTTCCCTGTTTAGTCGTCCAAAAATTTGGAAGGTATGTTCTAGTTACAGGGCCAGTCCGGGGTATATTATATCTACAACTACCTGTACATGTCGCCTCTAAGCTCTTTAGTGTTCTAAGTGCCCAAACCATAAGCTGCTTGCTTAGTCACAAGTGTATATAATGACCTCTGTAGTAATGGCCCTATTCCACGGGTCGTCTAGAGGAGCAAACGAGCGCTCTCAACGTTCGTTTGCTCTTCGTTCCCCGCTCGCTGCCGCCACTATTCAACGCAGCAGCAGCGAGCGGGTGAGTGCAGGAGGGTCGGCGGGGAGCTGTGGCGGGGGCTGCCCCGGTGATCGCTGATCGTCCGGGCAGCCCATAGGATACAGCAGCGTCTGCTGCCGATGCTCCTATTCAACGGAGCGACGGCAGAAGATCGTTGCTGTATCAGTCGCTTGTTTTTCAACATGTTAAAAAACAAGCGACTGCAACGATCAGCCGACATGAACGATGTCGGCTGATCATTGCACTCTATTCCACGGGACGATTATCGTCCGTAGCGGCTGAAATCGGCTTAATACGGCCGATAATAGTTCCGTGGAATAGGGCCTTAAAGTGCATCACCAGTCATTAAAGGGTTAATGCTTCAGATCACTTTGGGCCTGTGTAGTCACCATGGTAACTGTGAACTGTGAGGACAGTCGCTTAGGTCAAAAAGAAGGTTCCATAAAAGAAGGACACGCCAGAAGAGGACCTTGAGCTTGATTACTCTTCTCTCCCCTACCCATGATATAATTTGGAGGTTTCAACAGGAGAAGAGGTTGTCTGCTTTAAACTACCCTTTTAACCGGGTCTCCACCTTTTTGCTAGAACCGAATCTGTAAGGGATAAAAGATACTTCCACCTAGCTATTAATAAGGCGACAGATATGGCAGCCAGAACACTCTCACATCCGGTTTAGTATATTCATTTTTGCTATGTTATTGTCTGTAAATTAGAAAAAAATCACTAATTCTTAAACTATGTTATATTGGCATTACCCTCTAATCCCATGGGAGGGGCAGCTCTACAGCCATGGCTCCCTCGAGATTTCCTCCAAAGGAGGTTTTTCCTCGCCTGAGTGCTGTAGGGTGACTATTTGTGAGTCAGGGGTCTGCCATTTTCAGTGTCATGTGAATTTAAATAAAATTGTGACTATTTGACACCTGTTTACAATGTTCTTTGTCTTTTTTTGTTTTTTCATTCATTTTCTTTGGGAGTTGGGGGTCTATCACATATTGCATAATCATACAGCTGGACATTTGCCGATCATAGAAATACCTCCTTCATTCCATCCTCGGCAGGGGATCTCCTGATATCTTTCTATAAGTTCACCATCAAAACATAAAGTTTGAGGAAAGGATTGGGGATATAGCCCATTCACTTTTACACCAGTACCCCAGCTGTTTAGAACACATCACACAACTATAACTTATTGTGGCATCCAATGCAGGCCTATAGAAAGGGCAACCTTGCTTTTCCAGGTGCCTGAATGTCAATAATGACTATTTAGGCAGTAGAGGTTATTTACTGGTGGTTTAGGCAAATGGGACATACATGATGGATTCCAAGTCTTTGGGAGCTATACATACTCTCTATAAAGATAGTGTTGGTTGGTGTGTAAGTTACCTTGGTTCCTGAAAGGCTAATCTGCCTAGAGCAAGGAGGATTTATTTAGGTAGATTTAATGTTCAGCCATCTCTATTACACCTCCAAGCCGATTGTTACCCTGGGACCCTGACAAGTAAATCTGCCTATCTAGGTAGGTGTAGAATTTAGCAGTATTACCCAGCTTTCTTAGGCTTTTGGATTACAAATCCAGTTAGTTGCTCAATAATATGAGACTTATGGACATGGCGACCTGGGACAGCTGGGTAACAACTACTGTATAGCTGTGATGGAAGATAAATTGGTTATGTAAAACCCAGAATGCATCCATCATATACTGTGTATATCTATCAAGCAGTATCAGGTCTGTGATCATCTTTGTGGCTGCATAGTGTTGTCACTCGGCTTTCATGCTGTGTAGAGGGGATTTATCATTATACAAAGCAAATTTGGAATTATCAGGAGGGGTTCAACAGAGGGCAAGGCCGGCCCTGCAGCCAATAATCACCCCCTGTAAGAGTCCACTTAAGAAAGCAGTTCATAAACAATAAATTGTCCATTATAGATTACTCCTTTGGGTTTCAGTATATACCTGCAATAGTCACAATGTAACAAAACAACTAGATATATCAGAAAGGTGTAATGACAGTCACAGTGTCTGGCACCCATTTATAGAATAAAAGTAGCCATGCTGCAGAGTTCACTCCACATTAAAACACATGGGGCTTCAGAAACAGCCAAGCAAAGCCAACTTTATACTTTTAACTATAACAATAACACTCTAACTATTTATATGCATATAGTTAAAAAAAAATAATTAAACATCGCTATCAGGACTAGAGATGAGCAAATCATGTCGAAGTTTGGGTTCATACAAACCCAACCATCTGCATTTGAATCCCACTGTGTTCCCGTTCCGTGGGGAAGGTGGAGACAGCCTGAGTCCTGCCTGGAAAACAGGAACACAGTCTAGGTCATAGGCAGTATTGCCGTTTTCCAGGCGGGACTCAGGCTTTCTCCACCTTCCCCACGGAACGGGAAGACAGTGGGATTTAAATGTAGATGGTTTCACCTTTAATTAGGACCAGATATTACTTCCACACAGCGTTAAATGTTGCCTTCACCCAGTTTTTGAAGTTAATACACCACTCCAATCAGACCACCACTTCATGACAACCACATAATGACTATATACACTATCTACAAACCTATAATACCACAATAGATTGGCCCCCACATAATGACTATATACACTTTCTATAAACCTATATTGCCACCATAGATTGGCCACAACATAATGACTATATACACTTTCTACAAACCTATATTACGGCCATAGATTGGCCACCACATAATGACTATATACACTTTCTATAAACCTATATTACAGCCATAGATTGGCCACCACCTTATTGTTTCTGAATAAAACACACTACACACAGACCAATAGAATATATATAATATACTTCTTCAGAGACTCCTACTAATATGCAGACAAACGTTTGTTGCAAAAGTAATCCTTTGGGTCTAGTATGCAACACAGTTCTCATCCTATTGTTCTACTAAGGCTGGGTTCACACAATCCGTTTAACATATCTGTTTAATGGAGGGGGGGATCGGATGAAAAAAAAAAACAAATCTATTTGTGGTCATCCGTTTGGATCCATTTTTCCATTGACTTTAATTATAAAAAAAAAAAAGATTAAAACAGGTCTCTTTTGTTTTCTTCTTTTTTCTTTTGCATTTTTTTTTTAGCTTTTAATGTAAGTAAATCACTGCATTAATGTTTGTAACAGTAAGTACAAGGTGTGTCATACACCTACCTTCATTAAGACAGACTCTGAAAGCTTTTCTCGGTTTACAATCTTTATTGCCACTTTTTGTCCTGTTATACAGTGAACACCTAGTTTAACCAACCCTGTGAAGACAAGGAACAGACAAGGTTAGGATCAAATGAAATTACAATTCTGATTACTTAGATCATGTACATATGGCAACAAGTCAGAAGTTTTCAAAAGCTTCTTGTATCATATACAAAACTATTGATTAGTGTGTATGTACCCTTATACACATATTACTGCCAAAACAATAGGACCACCCACTTGCACTACAGCACTGTACTCTGACCCAAGAAGTCTCCCAAACCTTCCAAATCATAGCAAATCCACTTCAGGCTGGGGCTTGCATCAGGGGACAGGACTGTGGAGGTAATCTCTTCATAGCTGTAACCCTCTCTCCCTGGACAGAGAGTGCTGCTATACAGTGCCCACATATGCCCTGCTCATTCCTTTATGCTCCCTGCAGTCTCTGCCAGCCCTTGTGTTTCCCATCCTCTCCATTCCTGCTATAATGTACCTGTACTTACACTCAGCTATTCACACTGCTGCTATAATGTGCCTGCACTTACACTTAGTCATTCACACTGCTGTAGAAAAAAGTTATTGTCACTGTCCTCCTGCACAGCTCTGTGATTCTTACTCCCTGATTGGTCCGTACTGAGCACACAAACCCTCCCCACTGCTGTCATGTAACCACAGAGGCCTCTGACAACAGCCCTACTTCTCTATTCTAGCCTGTTGTACTACACTCCAGCATTATGGGGAACTGCACCTCCATTCTGTATCTACAAACTGCTGCTGATTTTTCATTCCTATGCACTCACTATACATTATTCACCACATGCTACTTAGCTTTCCTCTACAGTAACTTATAATTTGACATATCCATCTTTCTAAATGTTTGTGTTACCTGTTATTCAGAATTATATAATAAAAAAATCTATATTTTTGGGGTGTGGAACCAATTGTCTGCATTTCAATGATTTCTTATGGGAATATTTGCTTTGGTTTTAAAGTGATTGGGATTACAAGCACAGTCCCAGAACAAATAATGCTCGTAATCCAAGGCACCACTGCATTTTGGTCAGTATTTTGCAACCAAAATCAGGAGTGGATTGAAAACACAGACAAGCTATGTTCACACATTGCTGAAATTTAGTGGATGGCTGCCATGTAACGGCTGTTATTTCAAAACAACGCCTGTTGTTTTAAAATAACGGCAATTATTTCTCATTAAATGGCGGCCATCCACTAAATTTCAGCAGTGTGTGAACATAGCCTTTCTGTGTTTTCAATCCACTCTTGGTTTTGGTTGCAAAATACTGAGCAAAAATACTGTGTGTAAGCATAGCCTCAATGTGACAGGCTCTCTTTAAATTATCTGGAACTGACTGCTTGGAAGAACTGTAAGATGCTACCACTATTGTAGTGAATTAGTTAAAAATTGAGGTCTGTCAGTAGGTGTCCCTCAAACTGTATTAGCCATTAACCCTTTATAGTTTACTACTTTTTGACTATTGTGTAAATGTCCTTAAAGTTCATAAGTGTAATGGCAGCTGCAGATTAAGGCCTAAATATACCCATATATGCCAGATAATGGATGATTTTAACTAAAATGATTGATACATTGGTGAAATTTGATAACAAATGATCATTATGGCTGACCAATGACAGACCGTCATGACCTTAGGCAACATCCTCATGCATTTTGTATGACATTAATCCTGAGCAACTAGTTTTTACACAGGCCTATACCTCACTATGCAGAATAAAAGTCTGTAATATGTACATAATTATGGTTCATATAGCAATAAATTCCAGTCATATTAGTATAGACACAAATTGCATGAAAGATATGCTTGTGTATATCTACTTTACTATACAGTTTCTTCAATTTCTTCCAACAAACTTAAAGATTTCTAGTTGCAGGGCCCCAGACTGCACGGATTATATGCCGTCCAGTAGGTATGCAGCAACAAGTACTGTAATAGTTATAGCTCATACACGGATTTCATCAGCAGGATAGCCGATCACCATTACATGAAAATACCTGCTCTTCTTACTGAGTGAAATGAACATAGAACAGACTTTATTCAGAAGCCAAATGAGCGACAGATAATTGGCTCATTTGCAGACATGTTAAGCCTCAAAATACTACAGGATTCAATTGTATATCAGCGCACCTTGTTTATGACGGACTAATGATATCTTAAACTACTACCATAGGCGGCAAACATGGAGGATATAATATCTAACATTTCCCAAAGTGCATTACAACTATTAATATCAATTATTTATATGGTGGTACAATAAGACTGCAAAACAGACTGCAAAAACGGAGTGTGAACCTACCTTAAAGTGCTTCTGGATTCACAGAAACCACTAGTACTTCGTAAACCACGGGAAATCTTTTTCCCAGTTTGCACTTATATATACAGCTGACTATGTATCTAATGATTTGTCTAGCAGGATGGTCATACTCCTCCTGCAATTAATAAAACTGCCAGCTGAGCAATATGCCTGTTCATTTTTTGTAGAGGTCCCCAGTAGGTAGATAGATAACCCCCCCCAGCAGGGGCATAGCTAGCATTCATGGGGCCCCATAGCAAAGAAAACTGTACGCCTCACGCACAACACAAAGTTGCGCAGAAGCAGACTACCTTCTGCTTAACCCTTTATGTACTGCAGTGTAAAAGTGACACAAACCTTACTCACATGCTGCAGCACACAAAAGGGTTAAAAGCAGAAGAGAAGGAGATCTCTGCCACATGGCAAGTGCACTAATAACCCCTAACCTCTGCAGGAGCTCTGCAGGAGAACAGAGGTCAGGGATTATCAGAGCAGTGAAGCAGAGATGGCTTTCTCTTCTGCTTTTAACCCATAATTTGTGTTGCAGCATGTAAACGAATTTTGGGTCACTTACACACAGCAGTACATAAGGGGTTAGGCAGAAGGACACAGGACTGGCTGTTCCCTGTGCATCCCCGGGCCCCCCTCCCCCACGGGCCCCATAGCAGCTGCCCACCCTGCCTCTATGGTAGCTATGCCACCGCGCCCCCCCCCCCAGTAAGTAGTGGCTCCCGTGTAGGTAGCCACGTACTGCCATGTAGGTGGATAGGTGCCCTCAGTTAGGTAGCTGGTGCCTTAGCAGGTTTTTGCTCCTAGTAGATAGATTGGTGGGACTGATCCAGAATGTCTTTACCATTTATTAACTCTGTTTTAACATACGTTACTGAGAGCTGAGATAAAAGGTCCTCTACCTGTGTTAACTGAACATGAACAAAATGTTACCATAAACTGACAGCAAGCAGTTATCCTTAAAAATAGTGAGGAATTGAAGTATATAGGCAGTATATTCAATATCCAGTACAGTATGGTGTACCCTACATTTTCTCTTTTCTTTTACATTGCAGTGTATTTGTACTTCTGGAAACTTTTTTTTTTTCTTCATTTTTATTCTTTCCTTAATTAATGAATCTTGGAAATTGATGCAGTTGTTAATGCTAACTGTAAATGTAGCATTTGTAGGATTGCCATACTGACATGTGTATTCAGAAGGCGGACGAGATGACAATAAGCCATTTTATCCAGAGGTACGCCATTATTTGCATCAGACACAAGCACTAGTTCTTTGTTGGAGAATTCCCTAAATTGCATTCATTTTCAGAGTGACCTTAATAGCTGAACGTCGGCTGGATACATGTGTCTACTTCAATGCTCTGATCTCAGACTGCTCTGCCTGTGTTAGCATTCACCAAGGTTTACAGTGTTTTTAGTAAATTGGAACAGGATTCAGAAGATGAACCCTCAGGTATTAAAACAAAAATCCTTTGAAGCTGTAGAATAGAGATTGTTACTGAAGCTGTAACACGCAGGTCACATATGAAAGTGCCAGTTAATTTACTTTGGGGGTTTACCCCAGAAAATGAACACTTTGCAGCGTATAAGAATATTAAATCTCCTTCTTTTCCGTCTGTGCACAATTTTCATTGTACAAAGAGCGAGCATAAATTTATACTGTGTAGGTATTTTCTGTTCTATGACAACAGGCGATAAAACACGATAAAGACTTTTTTGGCATCAGATTTTAGTTTAAGTGCGGCGTCCTGCAACTTTACAAAACAATCAGCTTCATCTGTCTCCTTGAAGGTTAACATTTCAAATATTACGTAGAACTATTGTTCTCTATCATAATATTTATAATGGCGTAAATACTTTCCACATTTTCTGTAAACTTACAAGCATATTAAGGCCATGTTCACACTGCGTATGAGACCGTCCGTTCCGTGACTCTGGCCGGGTCACCGAACGGACGGTCTCAGCCCGGATCATCACGGCCGGTATTTAAGTACCGGCCGGATGATCTATCCTCCGTGGAGCTCTGATGCGGGCATCAGCACCCCCGATTTAGAGCTTCCCATAGCACAGAGTGAAGCAAGCAGCCGGAGCCGCTCGCTTCACTGTGTGAACTGACAGGTCCTTCTGCGGGCGCAATTCATTGTATTCCGTCTGCAAATAATGGACCTGTCAGTTGTTTGCGGCGCCGCATGGGAACCGGCCGTAGCGTATACGATGGCGTATAGCAAATAATGCTATGTTCCACCCCGCAAATCTACGGCTGTAGTTCTGCGGCGAGAACTACGGCCGTAGATTTACATAGTGTGAACATAGCTTTAAAATGTATTCTTATCTCATCATTGGTATTTGCTAGATTTCTTGTATAAATTTTAAGCAGCATTACAAATAGGCAAAACAGTTCCGATACATATCCAGTATCAAAGGGAAGAAGAGACGAAAGAGTAAAATATAACTCTAAAATGAGCCCTAAGAGTTATGAGCCATCGGTATTTGTGTGTGTGTGTGTGTGGGGGGGGGGGGTTGGAAAGCAATTGATGGGTATGCAGTCTGATCAGTCAAGAAAACATTAATAAAAACTCAAGATCCTATGATGCCAAAATAACATTAGGGGGGTAAAAAGATAGACTAGGAGTAGAAGAGGGGGAAGGAAGTGACGATAGCTGCACTCTTAAAGCGAGACAGAAAATTGTAGGTAAGAAATTTGATGATAAGGTAAGAAATAAAAAATTGTGAAAACTTAGGTATGTCTGAGATCCATTTACTGAGAGCTGAGAGGTACTTCCCAAAATTTATTTGGATATTTTGTTCTGTTAGGGAGAATATCAAGCAACACACAAGGAGGGGATTTACCACATCGTGGAGATGGGAAGACGGTGCAAGTGGCAAAAAGTTGAAATTTTTTTTGACAAACACCTGTTTTGCACAAATTTCTTTCTACTTTTTGCTGTCTGTGCGGCAGGGGGGGGTCGGGGTTCTAGGACAATAGGCACAGCTGTGCTCACGCTGTGTTCATCGCAATTGATACCTGCACAAAGGTGCAAACTGTTGCTGTAATCTACATAATCTATGTGAGCTCTGAGTTGCTGTAGATTTCAGTAAGGATGAACAAGCAGCTCCAATGCATCTGTATGTGTTCAGAGGAATACACCTCTACATACTGTAAATCCACCATGGCTATGCACTGTCAGGAGATTTTTAAGCCCAGTACTGGGGTAACCATTAAAGCTGTCTTGGGGAAATGTCCTGAAACAGTATTGGCTATGCCATCATCCTTTGACCTCTGCAACCCCACCAATCCTGAGAATGAATGGATGGCAGTGCTGATTTAGTCATTATCTGCACAGTATTGTCTGCCACTTGCTGTGCAGGAGAACAATGCATCAATGGAGGCTCTTGAGTAAGTCAGTACGATTGCAATAGGCAATTTATATAACTTTTATTTTACTACTTAAAAAATACAGCTTTTTAAAAATTAATAAATATACTTAAAATTGCTTTATTTTGATCCTTATAACTGTCAGGGTCCGGCCCACGCGCTCGGTGCCTGGCTCTGCCAGAGAGGGCGGCCGGACTTCTGGCTTTTGACTACCCCTTTGGACATGTTTTTGTACAGCACCGCTGACCTGTTATTGACTCGGATTTCCTACTACGCTCCCATTCTGTTTGTCTGTCTTGTTTTGTTCAGTTTTGCACTTTTGGAAAGATCAGGCACTGCCATCCAGTTTTCCATTTGCCATTCAGAGCATCTGATACAAGTAGGAAGGGACAGAGGGGCAGGTGCCAGTGTCAGGGCTCACCAGTCCTTGTGTTTTTCTGTCCCTATCCTTACAATAAATGTTCTTATGTTTGGGTCTATGGAGCTATTTGAGGGATTGTTTTTTTGTGCCATAAACTGTATTTTGTATCGGTACCTCACTTGCGTACATGCAACTTTTTGATCAGTTATTACATTTTTTCTGAATTCCCAGATGTCCGGCAGCCGAGGAAGCCTTGGGCTTCTCTTACATTGGATCGGCTCCCCATGATCTTGCAGTGGGGAGCCAATCCAGCCACCAGACAACCAATGAAGGTTAGTAAACACCATTTAAATGCTGCTGTCAGTTAGGGCCCCACTTCTCACTGACAGTACTGCATCTTCATTAAAGTTGATGTCCATTGTTCTGTTTTTAGGTCCAAAACTCTTATAGATCTGTATAAGTTTGGCTGCATGCCACCACCACTAGGAGGAGCTCACAGTGTATTGGTTTTTGCAGTCTGTATTGGGTTCCCTTCCATTACAGATCCTTTAGAAGTCACATGCCTTCCCTCTGTTAGTACACCATTGATTCAGAATCCCTTTGTTGCATATAGATGGAGAGTACTTTTGCAGGTTGCACAGAAAGGGATGAGCCAGGGCTTGCCTCTTCAACCATCCCTAGCATAGGCTGCTACATAACCCTTCATGAATAGGGAATAAGATTACAGGGGCACAAAACGTCCTAGCTACAGAACAGAATAAAACACCTATAGGGACTTTATTAGTAATGTGAGAATCCTTACATATTGATGCAGCAAGAAAATTCTGTCCATTACTGACATACCCAATATAGCAGTAGTATTGATTATTAATCATGTTATTCTGGGAGAGATAGATATATGCTCTTTAACTGTGTTGGGATTTTTATATCCATACGCAATAAGATTTCTCCTATGTTTTGCTTCAAATCAAAAAGCCTTGAATGCGGTGAAAAATGACTTCTTCAGCTTTATCGTGTGGAAATAAAATCTCATTATAAGATGTGCAGTGTGCTATATATAACACTGCCTCCACCTCTCCCAGGCAGACAGGGGATCCTCCGCAACGAGTCAATGAATCCAGCAGGCATGCGACAAATATGCCAATCCACCAAGGTGTTAAGCCGGAAAGATCGTCCTATTGTTACCTTGAGAAGGACACTTTCTGAATAGCAAGAGAAAGATATGAAAGATGAGGGAACAAAACAAGAGGGAAGCCTGAATACTGGCACCACAGCAAAACAATCCCATCCCCTCTGGAGTCATCATTCACCAGCATAAAGAATCCATGAGCCTGCGCACAGGCGGCCAGTCGTGACCTTGAGGATTCCAGTTTCTTATGTCTGCATTTGGCTGTGGGACAGCTGCAGTGTGATACCAGATCTATAGTCCCCTAGAGATAGACACAGGCTCTGGTGCTGCAGCACAGATACAACCTGGGCAAGGAACGTTCAAGCCATAACTCTCAGTCAGCCGTACATTTATTGTGTCACCACAGTGAGATGACTCCTGGTACCACAGATGGAAGGGGAACAATTCATATAAGGCCTTCTAATGATATATGAATCCTATGTGGTATAGCATTGTTATGAATATTAACATAAGCTTCATGTATGATTTTATTACCTGATAATGGTAGATTCTGAAGGATTACTAGAAAAGTGTCTCTCTTTTATAGGTTATTACAATGTTCACAGTATTTATAGAAATAATTACTATGGACCTGCAGAACTGCATAACCTGTTAGCTGTTAAATTACATATAGTAGTCATGGACAGGTAATATCAGTATAGTATTCAAGATTAAAAGTGCAGAGCTTTACAGCAACAATGGGCCCGGTACTAGGACGGCACAGAATCCCATTTGTTACATAAGAAAATATTATTATACAAAGCATATAGTAAAAGTAGGACCCTCTTTCCCTCTTAAGCCTCTCCCCTGCACAGTCTCCCAATACTCTCTTACATGTTAACTTCCTGCTTCACAGGAGCTTTTTATGTATTCTTGTATTTCCTACTTACATCATCATCTTTAATTTCAGATGTATCCCATGCGTCCCTCATACTCTGGAACTCCCTACCCCCTTTTTGGACCTGGATATGACTGCGCCATCTATAGCTATACAACTGCATGCCTCACAAATTTACAAATTCTGTCTCTCTCTCTCTCTC
The DNA here is from genome assembly GCF_027789765.1 of Dendropsophus ebraccatus. NCBI lineage: Eukaryota > Metazoa > Chordata > Amphibia > Anura > Hylidae > Dendropsophus > Dendropsophus ebraccatus. The sequence continues at coordinate 36,857 of NW_027208835.1, forward strand.
TCTCTCTCTCTCCTCTCTCTCTCTCTCTCTCTCTCTCAAATTCAGTAGTCAAAAAAATACAGGAGGAAATTGCTTGACTTGCAATTCCACTCCAGTCAGTGACAACTAGTGAAATTCAAAACTGTGGGGTTCACTATCAGGCACTGCAATTCCCAGCAGTAGGATGCAGATCTTGAAAAACTGATATGCCAGGCTTTAGGCCCAGCCCAGAGCAGTAAGGTCCTTGGCTTACATCTCCTCACTGACTTCTCCTGCCCGTCCACTCCAGCTCTCACTTCACACTTTTTTGCATTAGACTCCTGTAGAGAGAGCTACGCTAACTTAGCTTTACCCTCCCTCCTAGAAAGTTCCTTCAGTTTTACGGCCAGATTTATTGAACTGAGTAATTGAAACAGGCCTAAACTTTACATAGCAACCATCACAGCTCAGCTTTTCAGCTCTGGTAACATGAAAGCTAAGCTGTGATTGGTTGCTATCAGCAGTTTACACACCAGTTTCTATTGTACACAGTTTGATAAACCTGGGCCTTAGTGTTCTTGAAACCTTGACTCGGCCTTTGCATTGCCTGTTCACAAAGTGAATAGCTGATCTTAGACATCATAATGGACTAAAATTTTATGTTTTAGTCCAAAGGTAAACAAAAAAACTTTTGCTTTTCACTTTAAAAAATGTGTTTTTTCCTCTCTTAATGAGCTTCAATGGGAAAACAGCCTAAGCACATGCACTTTTTATAAAAACTGCACACTTTTTTACAACTGATATGTCACTTATTTGGGGCAGTTCCAAAAAATTCATTGACGCTAAACCATCCCCACCAGTTGTTTATGGGTCTGTATTGGAAATGACCTAAAGATACATACCTAAAAAAAAAAATTCTTAAAAAGTCTGTGCTTTAAAAAATAGCATGGAAAAGCTGCACTTATTTACAAGCTTGTATTGTAGCGTAATTTCCAGGCAGTTTGTACACAGGAGATTTATCAAACTGGTGTAAAGTAGAATCATCTTAGTTGCCTCTAGCAACCTTTTATTCCTCACAGATTCTTTGAAAAAAGAAAAGTGGAATCTGATTGTTGCTAAGGGGCAACTTAGACAATTCTACTTTACACCAGTTTTATAACCATGTGAACATAGCCTAATACAGAGTATCATATCAAGGCACAACAGCTTCCCAAGCATTACTCCTTTCTAGCAGCCTATGTGTAGTTACATACATGCATGTCTTTAGTCCTGGATTGCTGAATAAAGTCACGGTCTAACTATGTGCTTCCCATATGCTAGGGTGACCATCAGTGGCAAAGGTGTCTCCCAGTGTTCCCTGCGTCATTATTGGTATACATAGTAATAGTCACACAGTGAGGGATAAAGTGCCTATGTTTTATAATGACATTTGATCTTCATTGAAAAGCTCCTTAAATGATGATAAAAGAGCAGACGATGAAGCTACAACAATTGTGTGAGTGAAATCACTTGATAATCTACCTGATACATGGATTTATTGCCCGGCACATTTGGGAAGATTTAAAGCAGAACGTGAAAACGCCATTAATCAGAACACCGAGAAATTAATACATTTTATGATTTAAATCAGGTACAAAAAACATCAAATGGATTGATAGGTTTTTCTCTGCCACAAATTCCGGGTTTATAAATGTGACAACAGCCTCCATTAACATTTTATATTTATGAACTCCCCCCTGGGTTCTATATAATGGCATACACTGGGGAACCACGTACAAAGAAAAGTCTGACATATATCATACGTACTTGCTATAATTCTGTCAGGAAGATCTGAGCAGGTTAAAAGCAGAAAATCACACTATGTAAACAGAGGATCATGAGGTAATCTGGCCACAGACCTGATACCCGACAGATGGAAGTTGTATGGCTGCGACCATCCACACTTGGACCTATACATTGTGCTGATACCAAATGATATTTCAGATTTCACAATGCTCCCATAGTGAATAGGAACTCGAGATGACTGGATCTACTAGATCTATACTAACTAAACTATAATGCCTGTGCTTAAAGGTGAAATCCAGAAATTTATAAATAAAAAGTTTGTAAATCAACTGGTGCCAGAAAGTTATACTGTATAGATTTATAAATTTCTTCTATTCAGATACTTCAAGACTTCCAGTATTTATTGGCTGCTGTATGCCCTGCAGGAAGTAGAGTTTTTTTTCCTAGTCTGACATGGTGCTCCCTGCTGCCACCTCTGTCTGTTCCAGGAACTGTACAAATCCCCATAGAAAAAACTCTCCTGCTTGAACAGTTCCTGAAACAGACAGAGGTGGCAGCAGAGAACATTTTTTTAAAACTAGAGTATGAGAGTATTACTCTATGAAAGGGGATTTCCAAGAAAAAAAATTTACATTTTTGTTACGTGCCTCCCTGTGCACTAAAGGAAGACTGTAGACTGTTAAATCTTCTGGTCCCTGTTGCGGTCCTCTACTTCCCCCTTTTAAGAGACATTTTGTGCGGGTAGGAACTGCCTATTTTATCCAATGAATGGGTCAGAGGGCGCAAAATGTAATCAGGAGGAAGAAGAGAACTGCAGCAGGAACCAGAAGACTTGGCAGCAGCAGGTGATTGATGGAGGTGAGTATGCAGGTTTTTTCTATTTTATTTTCAGTGCATATAACATTTCTTTTTCCTGGAAAACCCGTTTAACTCATGAATTTACTAATAGTGTATTTGAAAATAAATGGATTTTCTAAACCAGAGAGACCCCCCCCCCCCCCCCTTTAAAGTAGAGACTGTAGTGTACAATATTTATTGGCTGAGAAAAGTTTATGTAAAGTTAGTAAGTAACTAAATCACAGCTGCAGTATGTGCTGATTCTCATTTCAGCACCACGGACAAGGTGTGATCACTGGTGTTTTCTCAAAGGGGTTATCCAAAGCTACAAAAACATGGCCACTTTCTTCCAGAGACAGCACCACTCTGGTCTCCAGTTCAGGTGTGATTTGCAATCAATCTCCATTCACTTCAATGGAACGGAGTTTAAAAAACCCCCACCCCAACTGAGACAAGAGTAGTGCTGTTTCTGTAAGAAAGAGGCCATGGTTTTGTAGCGCTGGATAACCGTTTTAATGCCACTGTTATGGCTCTTTTTCTAACATTTGGTGGGGTTGTAGTTTACACCAAGAGATCGGGCACAGGTAGGATTTGTTTGCCATATGTCGACAGCGCCTTTAGTCAGGAAACCATATTGAGCACTGTATAATGGGAATTACAATGGCAACAACTAGAAGTCTGTACACTATATCATTTCTCACAGCAAAGGGTGTACGACAATAGTATCCAGCCTAGGTAACATCTTGTTTCCCACTCTGAACTGAATGTAAAAAGCGAATCATTTAAATAAACCAGATATAACAGCAAAATAATACCCAATAATACAAATAATCAAATGAAAAGGTCTGACAATAATAATACTGCCATTAATGCTCAATGTCGCACTTCAGACACTATTATAATTATGCTTTAAGGTAATGAAACCATCAAATGTAATTGTTCCCAAGTAGACTTGAAGCTGAATGTTTACTACACATCTAATGAGTCAGTAAAATAATAACATATTCATTATCAGTAATTCTAGATTTACATACAAAGTATAATCAGTGTAAATGTTTGTAAATGATAACAAAATCCACAAGTACTAGACTCATCTATATCATAAAAATGGAAGTCTGTCTGTCTGTCTGTCTGTCCCCTATAGACTTCCAAACGCCTGAACTGTTCGACCCCAAATTTGGCACATAGATACATTGGGTGCCACGGAAGGTTAGAGCGAAGGTGTCCTTGCCAGATGTACAGGAGAGGAGGGGGAGGAGGAAGAGCGTCCCATAAAAATGAATGGGAAAATCTCCACACTGCACACACAGGTGACATAATTATTGCTGCAGGTCTCCAGCAGAAACAGCAGTTGGAGGGCTTAGCAACCAATAGGATTACTACTTTCATTTTCACAGGGAGCTGGACTCTGATTGGTTGCTAGGGCAGCTGCCTCACAACAGATCCACAAAAATAAATACAGTAAGGGTGCCTTCACATCTACTGGATCCGCAGCGGATTTCACACTGCGAATTCGCAGCAAAATTCGCTGCTGATCCAGTGTCATTCAACCCTATGACACTACATACTCGCAGCGAGATTGACATCATCCCGCTGTGAGTATGTAGATTAACCCCCTCTGCGGCCGGAGCGTAACTTAAACTGACAGAGGCCCCCCATCATCCCGCCCGCAGGCTCCCCTCCAGTGTGTTCAGCGATGTGCTGCTGCTGCCGGGCACAGCTCTCTCCTCATGGCTCTGGACACTGCACACACCGCTCCAGTTTGCTTCGGGGGGACGTCGAGAGGAGAGAGCCGTGCCCGGCAGCAGCACAGCACTGCACACACTGGAGGGGAGAGGTCTGTGCGGGCGGGATGATGGGGGCCTCTGTCAGTGTAACTTACGCTCCGCGCCCGCCCCCAGAGGGTTAATTTACATACCTGCAGCGGGATGTTGAATGACACTGGATCCACAGTGCACTTCGCTGTGAATTCGCAGCGTGAAATCCGGTGCAGATTCGGTAATTGTGAATGCACCCTAACAGTGTACAGTGTATATACAATGTATACAGTAAGGTGCTTACCTGCCGGGTGGTGGTGTTGGGGAAGGTATACAGTAAGGGGGTGTTAGGGAATGTATACAGCATGGGGGCTACCTGCAGGGGGACTGTATACAGCATGGGGGTTACCTGAAGGGGGAAGTGTATACAACATGGGGGCTACCTGAAGGGTGGAGTTTATACAGCATGGGGGCTACCTGCAGGGGGATGGTATACAGCATGGGGGCTACCTGAAGGGGAGTGTATACAGCATGGGGGCTACCTGAAGGGGGAAGTGTATACAGCATGGGGGCTACCTGAAGGGGGAAGTGTATACAGCATGGGGGTTACCTGAAGGGGGAAGTGTATACAGCATGGGGGCTACCTGAAGGGTGAGTTATACAGCATGGGGGCTACCTGCAGGGGGGTGGTATACAGCATGGGGGCTACCTGCAGGGGGGAGTGTATACAGCATGGGGGCTACCTGCAGGGGGAAGTGTGTACAGCATGGGGGCTAGCTCAAGGGGGGTGTATACAGCATAGGGGCTACCTGCAGGGGGAGTGTATACAGTATGGGGGATACCTGTAGGGGGAGGGAGTGTATAAAGTGTGGGGCAACCTGCAAGAAGGGGGAGTGTATACAGTATGGGGGCTACCTGCAAGGGGGAGTGTATACAGTATAGGGGCTACCTGCGGGCCGGTGAAGTGTATACAGTATAGGACTACCTGCAAGGGGGGTATATAGTATGGGGGCTACCTGCAAGTGGGGGGAGTGTATAGAGTATGGGGGATACCCGCAGGGGTGGGGGTGTATATAGTATGGGGACTAAATGTGGAGTGGAGTATATACAGTAAGGGGGCAACCTGCAAGAAGGGGGGCACTGTATAGAGTATAGTGGCTACCTGCAGGGGGGGGAGTGTATAGAGTATGGGGGCTACCCGCAGGCGTGGGGGTGTATACAGTATGGGCGCTACCTGCGGGGGGACGGTATACAATATGAGGGCTACCTGCAGGGAGGGAGTGTTTACAGTATAGGAGTACCTGCAAGGCGGGGGGGGGGGGGTGTTGTGTGTGTATAGAGTATGGGGGCTACCTGCAGGGGGGGGAGTGTATACAGTATTAGAAACTTTGAAACCTCTTCTGTGTTGTCCTCACAAGGATAAAAGGTAGTGCCTAAGAGGGCCAGATTATGATGATGCAGGATTGTGTATGCACTTATTATTATAAGTTGCAGGTTTTCTGCACACACCTTACTTATGGTCAGCAGTCGGGGGGGGGGGGACCCAAACTACACACTAGAGGTATACAGGACCCCAGAACTATACACTACAGGTATACGGGACATCCACCAACTATATACTACAGGTATACAGGACCTCCACTAACTGTCTCCACTGTCAATGTTGTACAGTATATAACCAGGCTCAGCATAACACTACCAATGTTGTACATAACCAGGCTCAGGGCGTAACTACCACTATAGCAGCCATAGCGGCTGCTATGGGGCCCGCCGCATCAGGGGGCCCCATGGCCTGCTCCTGCAATACACTGGGCCCCCTGAGCCGTCATCATTTGCAGCACGTGACCCTCTCCTTTGCAGCACTGTCGGCTACTGCTGGTTGGGTTTTGCAAATGTCCCTTTAACTGCAAGCACTCCTGACCAGAGCTAGCAGTTATGTAGTTATGACTTCACTTGACCGTTTAGTGGTGTCAGTCGGGGGGGGGGGGGCAATCAAAAGTTTGCTATGGGGCCCAGCCATTTCTAGTTACGCCCCCCCTGACCAGGCTGTATATAACACTGCCAATGTTTGCATATAATCAGGCTCAGCATTACACTACCAATGTTGTATATAACCAGGCTCTGTAACACTAAACACTACCAATGTTTTACATAACCAGGCTGTATATAACACTGCCAATGTTTATATAACCAGCTGTTTATAAACACTGCCAATGTTGTATATAACCAGGCTCAGTATAACACTGTTAATGTTGTATGCCAGGCGTATATAACACTGTTAATGTTGCATATAACCAGGCTGTATATAACACTGAAAATGTTGTATATAACCAGGCTCTGTATATAAAACTGCCAATGTTGTATATAACCAGGCTCTGTATACAGTCTGATTACATGATGACACATCTCAGTTTGGCTATTAGGTATTTAGGATGTTTAAAAGTTTTAAATTTATTTTTACCTACAATTTACATAACAGTGCAGAACTGTTGGAGTATATAGCATATAAAAGGGATATATAGGGCTCCTGGTGATTTCCCCTTAAACAAAAAACAAAACAAAACAAGGGCATAGATTTGCCTCCTGAGCGACCTTGAAACAAATCTAATTAACACACTGACACTTTATACCCGGGGCAGCGCTGGGTAAACAGTATATTTCTAGTATAACATATAGGGAAAAATGGAAGATGCGCTGATAATTGGTGGCTATGGGCAACCATTCAATCCTTCCATGGTTTGTAACACTGAAAAA
>NW_027208836.1:0-43958 GCF_027789765.1 Dendropsophus ebraccatus
TGTTTGTACCCTAAAGGTGCGTTTACACAGAAAGATTTATCTGACAGATTTTGGAAGCCAAAGCCAGGAATGGATTTGAAAAGAGGAGAAATCCCAGTCTTTCCCTCATGACCTGATCCCTGTTTATAGCCTGTTCCTGGTTTTGGCTTCAAAGATCTGTCAGATAAATCTGTCTGTGTAAACGCACCATTAGTTTTACACACACAGATTATCTGACGGATTTTGTTTAAGCCAAAGCCAAGAATGGATTTGAAATGGGGAAGATCACAGTCTTCCCTTATGAACTGTTCTCTGTTTATAGTCTGTTCTTGGCTTTGGCTGCAAAACTCCTTGTAGTAATTGCTATTTCCATAACTAGTCATATAAATAGAGCTTGTTTTATCACTCTCATTTGTGTGTTTTCAGGTGCCAACATTTCGATACGTCTGCGTTCATGTACCAAAACCCCCCCCCCCCCACAGTTTTACTGGGCCTATTCCGCGGCCCGATAATCGTTGAGCAAGGGCTGCAGGGACATTGTTACCGATGTCCTTGCAGCCCTTGCACCATACGTTACCTGGCAGGACTTCTCCGCCGCTCCGTCTTCCTCCCCGGGTCCCGCGGCAAAGCATCAGCAGCTCCGGAGAGGACTGAGTGAGCTGTCAGACCGCTCAGCCAATCACTGGCCGCGGGCGGTCATGGCCTATGATTGGCTGAGCGGTCTCTGACTGCTCAGTCAGGCTGCTCCGGAGCTGCTGATGCTGTGCAGTGGGACCCGGGGAGGAAGACGGAGCGGAGGAGAAGTCCTGCCAGGTAATGTATGCTGCGCTTCTGAAATCGACGGTTGCCTGCCGCACACCGCTATTCCACCTTAGCGATGCGCGCTGGGGGACTGAGGATTTAGGTCTGGCCCTAAATAAACGATCAGCTAATGACATGATCATCGGCTGATCGTTTTCTCTATTCCACCGAGCGATAATCGGCCGAATCGGGCCGATTATCGCTCCCGTGGAATAGGCCCCTATGAATCACGGAAGCTACAGACTGAAGTCAGGAACTCCTGGCATCATGGATCATTATGATTAGACATGAATAAATTTACAGTAATAACAAGCAAAGCATTTGTTATCTCTGCATTCTCCCAGGACTGGATCCAGCTTTTCCCAGCACCTGGGGTAGAGCTGCACGGAGTGGCAGTCAGTCAGAAGGCAGCCGGCTGATGAGCAGATTGCAGAGATAATGAAGTGCTTATATTATCCTGAAACTATGTCAAACTAATGTGATGCGGGAGTGGGGAAACTGTATAAATATGCGCCATCACGCTGTATTGAAAAGAAAAAAAAAAAAGTGGTGTTTTTATAGGCATTTTTTGCAAGATTTTAAGGCAGTGTAAAGCCAGCCTTAAGTTTTTTTTTTTTCCCTCAAAGGGCTATTTTATTTCAAAAGGTGTTCAGTAGAGATGAGCGAAATTTCCATTGCAAACAAAGCAACATGCTTCGTTTGCTCGGCACTCAGCTTATACGCCAGCTGCCTTTGATCTCTGTACCACTCTAGATGCCTGGAAAAGCTGGATTCAGTCCTGGGAAACTGGGAGAAGTTTCCCAGGACTGGATCCAGCTTTTCCAGGCACCCAGGGTGGAGCAGCACAGGGATCAAAGGCATCTGGCTTATAAGTCAAGTGCCAAGCAAAATGCTTTGCTTCGTTTGTCTAAATCTCTAGTATAATCGAAAATCTTTCTTGTAATGTAAATCTCCAGTGTTCAGAAAAAAAAAAGTGCCAACATTTTGGTAATACTGAACGTGTTTAAAATGTGAATTCTTAGGCTGCAGTCACATGGACCTATGGCTGGCGAATGCTTGCAATGGATTGTTTCCCTGCCCGGAATGATGATATCAATATAATGCCGGTAGCAGGAAAACTCTTTGAATCACTGCAGCACTGTAATATCATAGCCGTGGTAAATCAAAGAGTTTCTCCCCTGCCGGCAAGATATGATCTTGCCGGGCAGGGAGACAATCCATTGCATGCATTCACCATCCGTAGGTCTGCAAAATCTATGGACACCTGAATGCAGCTTTAGTAATTCCTTCATATGCGTCTTCCATTAATCACTTTGTGGCTTTGGTTTCACAAATTGCATTTTTGAGCAAGTGTTTAGCTCATAGTGGAGGGTCTTGAAGGTTCATTCATGTGCTAATCAAGACAATTGCTTTAATAAATCTACACATCGTAGGGACCATCTGATCTTGACCTGAATTTGTGCTACACTAGTTCCCTTAAACTGTAGCCTCAAATCTGCTAATGGCTGCTCCTAAAGAGTCCAATGAAAGGTAGGTGCTTTACCAATATTTAAAAAAAAAAAAAAAAAGACCAACTTACATAACTTACTTCACTCCCAATTCTCTATTAAAATAAAAAGGATATGCCCAAGTCACGAGAGCAGTCACAATCCAATATTAAAATAATTTATTGGCTCCACATTACACAGCTTGGTACACAGTTACACAGATGCTGCTGCAATACTCTGTCATACATACATAAATAAGACTACCTACACACATACAGCTCACTTGCTGTTCAGAGTTTAGAGAAGCTATGTGAGCAAAATGTGATTTCATACCCTGTATAACACAGTCTCAGGACTGTGCTGGTCGAGGAGATTTTCAGCTCTTTCAGTACAGTGGAGTCCACAGACGTGGACCCTGCACAAATAGTCCTTTTATACGAATTACAATATCCACACTACAAATGTAGACATTTCCCTCCAGCCACTTTGTAATCCTGAGCAATGGATTTTTGACACAGAGCACCCAAGGAGGGAGAAGGAGGGCTTCTCAGCTCTGGAGAGACCCAGTAGAGGTATAGAGAAAATATGATTAATGTGTATCACATTCTAACAGGAGTTATATCGTGCCCTGTAATAAACCACAACCCAATAACCGGTCAGTGCACAGACCCATTGCTCTGATCATCTAGTGCAATCTTCCCAAGAATCTGCTGTTCCAGCTCATTATTCCCTACTGGAAGCTGAAAGAAGTTCATTTCTGCAGCCATGCTGCCATTGCTGATGGGTCCTGCCCAAACTGTGCCCGGAGCATCATGTCCATCTTTTCCAGTCGTCGTTTTAATCGTTTAGCTTCTCGTTCACGAACGAGTCGTGCTTGCCGTTTCTCTCTGGTGTCTCATTGGCCCGTTTTAAGCGCATTGCCTCACGATCGCGCTGCAAGCGCCTTGCTCTTTGCTCATCGGTCTCCTGCATTCTCTGCTGTCTCTTAGCTTCTCTGTCCCTCATCCGTCTCAACTCTCGTTCCTCAGTGTCTCGCTGTCTCTTCTGCTCTTTTGGCAGTACGCTCTCGTTCCAGCCGTTGCATTCTTCTTGCTCCACAGGCTCATTCTGTCTACGATTGGCCCACTTGCGCACTGCGGGGGTCTGGTTTGCCATCATCTTCCTGTAAGCTACACAGTTATTGCACACAAGTAACACTCCAGCAGGATAAACAGCATTGAAGTCCATATTGCTGGGGGGTTTGTTGTCCTGCTCCCAGCTTTCTGTGGACAATACATCTGGTAGCTTTTCACTAGAAAAAAAAGCAGATCTTTTAGAAGTTATGCCATCGAGCTCTGGTTGCTAAAAAAAAATGCATTGGAAAGATTTCATTGAAAAAAAAAAAATCTCATACCACATTTCATGTGTTTTGCTGTGTGATACAAGCTTCTGCAGTGAGCAACTGTGCTGGACTTACACGAGAGCATGTATATTCAGTAACCAGGATGGTCTCCTTTCACTGTGAGGATATGTCCACAATACTGAATGCCGGCGGATGACCTGCCGCGGATTCCGCAGCTCGCAGCCTACGCATCTCTGCTGGTCCCATAAGCGTCATTCTATGGTTTGGCAGACTCCGCCTGAAGAATGAGCGGGTTCACGAGTGGCCACGAGCTGCGGAATCCACGTCGAGTTATCCGCCGGGATTTCGTAGTGTGGACATACCCTTTCTACAGGCCTATATACACGTCCCGATGTGCAGGAAACGAGTGCCGATCAGCAGGATAAGTGCCTTATTTACAGAGCCTTTACAAGTCTCAATCATTTGTGCAGCCTTTTAAAGGCAACTACTCATGATTTAGATGCCTGCACAAAAGATGCAATCAGCCCATTCATCAGCTGACCTCTGGCCCTATTATAAGGGTCCATTAGGAGCAGTTAGGGTTCCTGTCTGGCCTAGATAGTCTCAAATTAAGTTTTAGTTTCCTGGTTTTGATCTCATAATGCAACACCTTAAAAAATATTTCAGAGCAAATTTCTATTACAGAAACTACTACTATTTCAATTGGTATTAGAGAGAGTAGTAAGAGAAAAGGTATCTCCTTTTTTAGCTTATTTTAGCTCAGCCCAAATTACATTTATGGGCTGGGTTGTAAGGCTGAGCACATACATAGGAGGAGTATATGTCCTTCTAATCCTGGACAACCTCTGTAGGGACCTAAAATTTTTTTAAATTAATATAGTCCTTACCTGTTGAAGGTGTCATGGCTAGAAAACTGAGCACCACATACAGCACAGTTGGAAAGCTGATCTTCTGAATGTATGAGAAGATGTCTTCCAAGGGATCCCGGGGAGCTAAGGGCACGACCACACACCGGACACAGATAGCTTTTTGCGCTCACCACAGCAGCCGTGTGCTAAAGAAAAGACAACATAATTATGAGAAAGAAATGGTTTGTTTTGGGCTCCCCTGATCCTCAGTGATGTAAATCACCTTTCTTGGGCCCCAAAAAACTCAACACCATTATATGAGGTCACTGTTGTGATAAATGGGAGCACTAACTGTTTGTCACCTACCTGATATACATGAGTGATCAGCTGCTCATGGCTCTCACAGTCCAATTGACAAAGTGGGCAAATAAAAAGTGTAGAATCCAGGTTACTGTCAAGGGACTCAGCAACCTATCAAAAAAAGAAAGATTCACAAAAATCTGTGGAATGTTTTTGACACTAGGCCTGCTTCTCTAGCTGGTATATTCCCTCAAGACTGAATAGGAAGAGCATACTTCGAATGGGTAAAGCAGCTTCATCACACGTTACCCCAGGACCATGCATAGTTGCATACAACCTTAGTAGTTAGCTTTTAATTACTTTGAGTAATGTATATTATCTATTAAGACCAAGTATTCTTTGCTTATTAAAATGTATCATATTGCCTTTTACTTTTTACAGGTCTGTCAAACGCCTCAACATAGGTCTACAGTTAAAGTGATATTGTCACCCCCTTTCCATATCTTATAAAGGCTTTCTTGGTGGTCTCTTCCCTAAAAATGCATGTTATTTTTGGTGGACAGTGTCTTATGGGTGGGGCTTCACAGTCTCGTGCCCCATGGCCTTGCCTCCTCCTGTAGCGTCATCAAAATGGCCGACCTATAGCCCTAGTCCCCACCACCCCTTTGAGTAACAGAGGGACGGGGCCTACAGTGCCAATATAGGCTGGCATATGGAGCACGACACCCGTGAAGCCCCACCCATACAGCACTGTCCACCAACAACATGCATTTTTGAGGAGAGAGAGACCACCCAAAAAATATTTTCTACCGTAAGATATGAAATGTCCACAATATAAGCTTAAGAATGGTGGTGAGAACTTATATGGAAAGGGGGTGAAAATATCACTTTAAAGGGGCTGTCCGATCATTTTCCCTTATGATCATATCCTCCAAGTATCAAAAATGTGCTCTCTAGTCTTGATGGAGATTGGAAGGAGCAGTGTCTTGCGTGTGCACTGCCTCACAACATCCATTGTCTATGGGGGTTGCCAGTGAATGTAGTGAAAGCTGAAAACCATCCTATTTTTATACACAGTAAATGGGGCGCCAGTACACACGTGTGACTGCCACTCCATTTTGACAGAATAATCAAGATTCTTATTTTCAAGACCTCAAATCCTAGATTTAGTAGGCCAGTGTTTCATCCTCAATAAAATATCCTTTGCCGTTCCATGCTTACCATAGATACGTCTGCCCGTTTCCTCATCTTCCTGCTTCCACCAGGCTCTCCTATCTCTTTCTCGGTGTTGTCGTCTTCAGAGGCTGGAGATGACAGCTCATCGATTGTAGTATCCTCATCACTGTCACCTAGAATTAGAAGATTTACATTGCAGAAGAGGCAATAATGCACTAACAGTACCACCAAGTGTAACTGTCATTTAAAATATTTTTGCAGAAATCAATAGTTCAAGTGATTTTAAGAAACTGTAATAGGTTTTATTAGACAAAAAAAGCCTCTTTCTGTACTCATAAAGCTGTTTCCCAGCTCCCCTCACTTTTTATCTGTTCATTATCAGGCAAAGTCATCTATATTACAGAGGAGCAAAGTGAAGAGGGGTTGGTTGTGTCCATTATAAACTGGGGAGGGACTGAGGGGGATGAGTGAGCAAGGACCAGACAAACAGCTCTGCTGATTGTAGACTGGGCACATAAGACGCTGGATTCACAGGTCAGATTGCTTAGTGCTGGCCTGTGAACTGGGTGAGGTAAGATTGCAGAATGATGTGCTGTGCAGGGCTGCCTTTTCTCCTCTGTGCATAGACCATAATGGACACAGAAAACCTTCTCCAACACTTGCTCGGTTCTCACTTTTTTGGCTATCAGTCTTGAAGTACAGTAATACTTCAGGGTTTAGAAGAATTTGAACTGTTTGGTATTTAAACGAATATTTATCCTGAAGTAAAGTTCAGAATTTGAACTTTGCTCTGTATCCCAAAGTTTTTGTGTGGATCATAGGTTGTACCTGGTGAGTTTAGCACTGGAGAGGCTTCACATACAGTACAGTACTGTATAAGAATCCTGGAGTACAGTACAGTAGTAGTACAGTTGGAGCTCCACCATCTCCCATCAGTTACAGTGCTAGGGCGGGTAGGGGGGCACTATACAGTAAAGGATGAGTGAGGAGTTCGTGACTACTGTACTATAATTGTTGGTTTTGTTTAAGTTTTCTTGTGTATAATGCACTGTACTGTATAGAGCTGTTCTGTACTGTAGTGATTACACTGGGCACTTTTAAATGTAATAAATTATACTATAGTTAATTATTGTTTGGTGCTGGAACCAATTAAACACATTTACATTATTTCCTAATGGTGCGTTTACACTGAGAGATTTATCTGACAGATTTTTGAAGCCAAAGCCAGGAACAGACTATAAACAAGGAACAGGTCATAAAGGAAGACTGAGATTCCCTGTCTTTTCAAGTCCATTCCTGACTTTGGCTTCCAAAATAAATCTGCCTGTGTAAACGCACACATAAGGGAAGACATTGTATGGTTCTCAAACTGCCTTCCTGAACCAATTACGTTTGAGAACAGAGGTACCACTGTATATAGTTCTGATGAGTGGGATTATGAGGATTTCTTTGCAGGGAGAGGCATTCAAACAATTTCATCTTCAGTCACTGCCTTGTCAGAGAGAAGAACTGATCACCACAAAAAGCATGATATATAAAAACTATCTAGATCACAGCCAGCCCCCAACACATTACACCCGACTCACTGCTACTCTGGTCATTCGGCTCCATCTCAGACACTTCCTGTTTTACAATCTTAGTCTTCATCATTGCTTCACAAGCTTGTTTCTCCAATCCTGCAAACATGTTCTCCCCTAAGGAGGGAAAGAAAACTCCATTACACACATCCCAAGGTATGGCTTGCCCTGGAAATACTAAGTCACTCATAGACTTTAGATTTCTGCTGCTGACAATGTAAAGTCTAGAAGGAATTCCACTTGAAATAACATCCCCATTTAGCCTGTGTATGCTAACGTTGTTTGCAAGCAAATGCTGAAAAAGACAACTTCTGCTGACGCTGCTAAACATCTTAATCAGATAAAAGATATCTAATTCTACACTGAAAACAAACTGAAATGCACATCACGTGATAATGCTGAATTAGCATCTTTGTCCCCAATATAGGATGCTTGTTTAGCAATGACTTTCACAAATGAAGCCTGCAGACATACTTCCTTCTGTCTGTCTGCTACTTCTTGCTAACCCACCGAATATGTGTTTGTCATTACTCAGAACAGGAGAGTACTCACAATGTACTTTATTTGGAGTTGTCTGTTTCCTCCGGGACATCTTATGAGAACTAGCTACATCCACGCTGTCCCTCTACACAGAGCAGCTCTGAAATGGAGAGGAGGAAAAGTAACGGTTAAAGCTTAAGACAAAAAAAAAAAAAAAAAAAAAAAAAAGAAGAAAAGAAGAAGAACATTGTATATTCAGCACCCGAAACTGCATTGGAAATATGTATAGACAGGACCAGATTTTAGCAGCTCTTTGGAAGATCAGAATCTGCAATTATATTGGCTGCTAAGGCCAATTTATTCACTCTAGAACTGTTCTCTAGTATCTTTTGCTACCCACGATCCTGCTGCCATAGAGAATATGTACTGAGTACTGCTAACTAACCGCCATCTTTAAAAAGCAAAGTTGGTTGGTTGAAGCACGGGAGATGTGTCAGTACCTTGTGCTCCAGCACATCTGTAGTACAAAGGCACCCATATTGTCACAGTGTTCTCCACAACAAAAAGTACCAGAATATTTAAATACTTAAAGTGAATGTACCATCAGGCCTGAGCTGAAGTACTGGAGGCGGGCCAACCAACCCCTAGTGGGAGAGACCCCCCCCCCTCTATAATATGGCTCCATTGATTTTAATGGAGCTGCGTCATAGAGAGGCAGGGGGTTCCTCCACTGGGGGTGGTTGGTCTGCCTCCAGTACTTAAAGTGAATGTACCATCAGGCCTGGGCTGACCCACCCCCAGTGGAAGGAAACCCTCGCCCCTCTATGATACAGCTCCATTGATTCTAATGGAGCTGCGTCATAGAGGGGCTGGGGGTTCCTCCCACTGGGGGTGGGTTGGTCCGCCTCCAGTACTTAAACCCGGGCCTGATGGTACATTCCCTTTAAATGCATCATGGCGGTATTGAGGATAAGACAAGGGCTGCCAATCAATGTCAGATACCGATAGAGATCAGCAATGATGGTCCTAGTGTGCCTTCTTGGCTCAGGACAGGATTAGTGAATGAGATCTACTCTAGAAAACCTGCAGACCTCCCCGTAAGCTTCAGTTATATAGGAACCGCCATCATGTCATTGCCTTAGAATGGATTTTCATATCCACGAGTGGACGTTGCAGAGAATAAGTCTAGAGCCGTGGCACGGTTTCTGCTTTTTCCAATAGACACAAATATATGGAAGTGCATGTGTGTCAATGAGATGTCTCTCACCCCAATGCTTTCTTCTCTTCTGACTGACAGCTCCTTACTTATCACATCAGTTATCATGTAGAAAGGGAATACCTGTTCAAGACTAGACTACTACTTCAATTGGGAGTGATCATACATGCCCCCCCCCCCCCCCATTTCTCAGGATCAGGGGTTCCCCACCTAAATAATATATGGAACAATTAGAAATCTGATCTCCATACATCACAATGGCAGATCTAATATTATAACAACCACGTAGAATGAATGAGATTGTGCATATAACTGCTGTAACCTGAATGTAAAGCCTGAGAGTGACCCAGCAGCACATCAGCCTGGCCTTGCAGCCCCATAGTTGCAGGTCGTGTATAGAACATGCATGGTGCAGGGCTCCACAGTCACCAGAGGGCACCCCGCACCGTGCATCTCTCCAGAGCCTGCTGCATTCACAGAGATGTTCTCATCCCCTTCCAGCGGTACAGCCGGGTATTGTGACCGGCAGGCTGCTCCGGCGCTCTGTCATCCCCCATACTCACATGCATGATCCCCGGAAGCCGCCCCGGCTCCGGTGTCCGGTGTGTCCCGGTCCAGGCAGACGGTGAACGCTGGAGCTGCTAGAGGGAGAGAGGCCCTCTGATGACGTCATTCGGTCATGTGACCATGGAGGTGGTGGAGAGGGAGACATGGGAACCAGCCTCCGGTGTGTGACATGCATTGTATGGCAAATGGGGCAATTCAGTGTTCTTAGGTGAGAAACAGCCATGGCAGGCAAGCAATGCCCACAGTGTGCCAGCCACACCACTTACAGTGTTCACCCACCATGCCTTTAAATGACAGGCATCACCTCATCCGAAGAGGTGCCAGTCTCTGCTACCTACAGCTGCCCATAAGGGGAACCACCATAAAGGCCAATGGTAAAGTCCTCACAACATGGTAGGAACTGCATCTGACTGGATTCTTACACAGGTGTCAGCTATGAAAGCTTCAGAGGTTGTCAGAGGATCACACACATGGCCGCTATCCCATAAATAGTGCACAAATAGGCCAGGCTAGGCTCACACTGCGTTTTATAGTCTCCGGTGCTGGGATATATAGAATTTTGTCAGTATGTAAATGGGGCGGTCCATTGTGGTCCCCCATTATCTGGAGAATGGAGCACTGCCGCTACATTCACTGTCTATGGACATTGCCAATGGTAGCCAAGTTCTCAGATTTGAGGTTGATGCGGTTTGTTTTTACCCATAGGTGTGTACCCAGTACCTTTTTTTTTCTTTTGTGGCTTTTTTTCCACTTTCCAAATTTTTGTCTCATTATGAGTCATGTGATTCTATGATTGTGTGATTCATGGATTTCTATTAAAGAATGTAATGCTGGGTTTACACAAAACGATAATTGGCCCAATCGTACGATTACGATGTCGGAGTAACAATTTTTTTTCATAACGATCAGCGTTTAGACGGTACAATATATCGTACGGAAAAATCGTTTTGCGATTGCGCGCCCGCACGCGCAGCCCGGCCCCCCGCAGCCGCCGCCCCCCGCTCATCCACAGCCCGGCCCCCTACTCATCTGCAGCCGCAGCCCCGTGTCGCCCCCGCCGTTCCAATCGCCACACCCGCCCGCTCCGATCGCCACCCCCGCCGCCGCTTCAGCACTGATTGGCTGAAGAGGAGCCGTTTGAAATTCCCGACTCCCCTCTTCAGCCAATCAATGCACGGCAGCACTGATTGGCTGAAGAGGGGAGCCGGGAATTTCAAACGGCTCCTCTTCAGCCAATCAGTGCTGAAGCGGTGGGTGCGATCGGAGCGGCGGCGGGGGGTGGCGATCGAGCCGGCGCAGGGGGCTGCGGCCGGCGGCCGGCCGGACTTTCTCGCGACGACTGTTTACACGGAACATCTGCACATTTTTGCGAACGACGATTTAAGAACAAGATAAAAGATCAAAATGAACATTTCTCGCATCATCGTTCGCTGCGTTTACACGTACGATTATCGTTCGAAGAGTCGATCGTGTATTGTGCAAATTCGAACGATAATCGTTCCGTGTAAACCCAGCATGAGGTCCATTTACCACAGAAAGATTATCTGCCAAAGATTTGAAGCCAAAGCAAGAATGGATTTGAAAAGGAGAAATCTCAGGCTTTCCTTTATGACCTGATCTCTGTTTATGTCTGTTTCTGCCTTTGGCTTCAAATCTTTGTCAGATAATCTTTCTGTGTAATGGACCTAGGCTTCTGCTCCTGAGAGGGCTTTGGCTGGGCTCGGTATGTTTTAGTATTGTATGTTTCCTGCCCAGCCACTAGGAAAAGAGTTGCTGTGCATCGCCACCTAAAGGAGACATCCTGCTAAATTCTAAATTACAGTGCGGGCAGGGGGGGGGCGGAACATAATAAAGTATAGTTACCGGACCCAGTGCCTCACTGTGCTGCTTACCAGGAACCCGTGCCCCGCTGAATGTATTTTTCTCCAGGCTTCAGGGTACATCACAACTATGCTGGAACGGCAGGAAATGGTGGCCAGTTATGATGTAATGGGGGAAATATGAAGAAGGCTGTCAGTGGTCAGGTGCGGGACACAGCGCTGTTGGCCAGGGTACGGTAAGTTTACATTCCCACACACTTTGCCCGGGCTGATTTTTTTTTTCTCCTCGCTGGACTTCTCCTTTAACTTTTTTGGTGGCAAAAACTTAGTAGTGATAACATCCATACACACACAGACACACACACGGCTGACTGCACTGCACCAGCAAGAAAGGGGTTAAGTGGGAATGCATAGCATTGCAATTTAAAGGGGTTTATCCGTTGGGTAAAAAAAATATGTGACTCTATCCCCCCCTCCTGCAGACTAACAATTCATTCCATACATGTCATTACCTTTTCAGACTCCCTCCCAGTTACAAACCTGCTTCTTTTTGCTGAAGACCAAGAAAACTCTGTGTGAGCTTTTCTCTCTGTCTCCTTCCCCTCCACAGTGTCCCTGGACAACTCTGTGATGGAGGGAAGGATAATCACAATAAGGTCCAAGTAACTTGACCTTAGATTACTCTCCCAGCTTCACAGAGAGCGAAACAGCCAGCCAGGTAGAGTCGTGTCTCAGAAGGGAGGGGGAGACAGAGTGAATAGCTTACACACAGTTTTCTGTGTCTTGGCAGAAAGCAGCAGGCTCGGAACTAGGGAAGGAGACAGAAAAGGTAATGACATGTCTGGAATGAATTATTAATTATTAACCTAATTGGATAACTCTTTTAAAGTGAATGCGCCATCAGGTACTTCGCTGTAAGTGTTGCATATCAACAGAACGGCGTTGCACAGGAGAAGCCGGTGCCGCAGTCCTTTATTTGAACGGCCGCCTGGTTCCTGTGCACAGTGTCGGTCTATTTCCGAGCACTTGCCCCAGGCTGAAGCACTCCCCTTTGTTTTCTTTCTGTGTTTGATCCAGCTGAAACATGACAATTTCTTCAGCAACTAGTTTCAGCAGAACCTGCCAGACAATTATCTTAGGCTCTGCATTTTTCCAGGACCCTCGTACTCTTTGCCTCAGCAATAATGCCCACTTTGCTGTCCTTCACATCAAAGTGGGTAGGTGGAAGCTGTAGGTGGTGGGAAGGTAGTATGAAGGTTCCCCATTAGGTAGGAAGGTTGTTCCAGTAGCCAGTTTCCCATATTAGGTAGGTGCACACATAGGTAGTTTCCCACAATAACTAGGTACCCCATGTAGGTGCCCCTTGAAGGTTGTTTTCTTAGTATGTAGGTGTCCCAATAGGTAGTTTCCCCCGAGTATGTTGTTGCCCATAGTAGGTGGTTTCTCCAAGTATATGTAGGTCACTCATAGTAGTTTTCTCAGTATATGTAGGTCCTTTGTAAGTAGTTTCCTCTGTATATGTAGTAGTAGGTCCCTCATAGTAGTTTTCTCAGTATATGTAGGTCCCCTCATAGTAGTGTTTTCTCACTATATGTAGGTCCCTCATAGTAGTTTTCTCAGTATATGTAGAGATTCCTTTGTGTAGTAGTATTGCTCAGTATATGTATGTCCCTCATAGTAGTTTTCCTCAGTATATGTAGGTTCCCTCATAGTTTTCTCAGTAATAGTAGTTTGGTAGGTCCCTCTTAGTAGTTTTCTCAGTATATGTTGGTCCCTCATAGTAGTTTTCTCAGTATATGTTGGTCCCTCATTAGTAGTTTTTCTCAGTATATGTAGGTCCCTCATAGTAGTTTTCTCAGTATATGTAGGTCCCTCATAGTAGTTTTCTCAGTATATGTAGGTCCCTCATAGTAGTTTTCTCAGTATATGTTGGTCCCTCATACTAGTTTTCTCAGTATATGTTGGTCCCTCATACTAGTTTTTCTCGTATATGTAGGTCCCTCATAGTAGTTTTCTCAGTATATGTAAGTCCCTCATAGTAGTTTTTCTCAGTATATGTAGGCCCATCATTGTAGTTTTCTCAGTATATGTTGGTCCCTCATAGTAGTTTTCTCAGTATATTTAGGTCCCTCATAGTATAGTCTCCAGTATATGTAGGTCCCTCATACTAGTGTTCTCAGTATATGTAGGTCCCTCATAGTAGTTTTCTCAGTATATGTAGGTCTTCTGTGTAAGTAGTTTCCTCAGTATATTTAGGTCCCTCATAGTAGTTTTCTCAGTATATGTAGGTCTTATGTAAGTACAGTAGTTTCCTCAGTATATGTAGGTCCCCATAGTAGTTTTCTCAGTATATGTAGGTCTTCTCTGTAAGTAGTTTTCCTCAGTATATGTAGTCCCTCGTAGTAGTTTCTCAGTATATTAGGTCCCTCATAGTATTTTCTTAGTATATTAGGTCCCTCATAGTAGTTTTCTCAGTATATGTAGGTCTTCTGTAAGTAGTTTCCTCAGTATATGTAGGTCCCATCATAGTAGTTTTCTCAGTATATGTAGGTCTTATGTAAGTCATAGTAGTTCTTCAGTATATGTAGGTCCTCCATTCATAAGGCCCCCTTAGTAGGATTTTAAAAATATCTTTCTTTTATTGGTTCCTGGCTTCCCCCCCAGTAACTGGTGTAGGTCCAGTATGCTCAAGTCTAGTAGTTCTCAGATCAGTTTAGTACTAGGCTATCAGCTTCAGGTCTCCCCTGTAGTACTCAGTGTAGTAAATCCTTGACTCGTAGACTGAGGTCCTAGCCCCTGAAATTTAGTGGGTACTTCTCTTCCCACCTCTATAGGCTCCCCTGTTGTGAGTTTCCCAAAAGGTAGGTTCCCTCACACCTTGTGTAAGGGAACAGACCAGAGTCCAATTTTAATTTCTAGTCTTTTTTTTTAATGTGAGAAGCAATCTGATTGGCTGCTATAACCAGCTATTCCACTGTCCCTTGGCACAAGGTTTCAGCACTATCTCCCCTGTGTAATATACCGTCACAGCCAGAGCACAATAGAGACTCTATCACGTGGAAGTGACGTCACCAGGAAGTGCACGTTTCCACCTATCCCTTCATTGCTGCTCCTTAACTAAGCCCCGCCCAGCACTCGGCACATGACATTGACGTCAGTCAGCATTCGGTACCCCAGCTGATACCTTAGACCCGCCCGCAGCCTTGGCACATGACGTGACGTCAGTGGAGGGCGTATTCCGGCGCAGTCCTAGCTACCTGACAGGTGAAATCGGCAGTTTCTGGGCGCAGTGAGGCCTCCACACCCGGCGGATCCTGCGAGGGGCTTGTGTTACCGGAAGGAGACGAGGCTTAGGTAGTGGGTGCTGTGTGTGTGTGTGTGTGTGCCCGGCACTTCCAGGCTCTGCCCCCGTTATGTATACTGTATGTGCGGCTGTGTGTCCTGTGCTCCTTATACTGTGTACACTGGCCTGTTATATAGGACTGGAGCCTGTAATGGCAGTACGGTGTGAGAGGCTTATGTTGTGTCTCCAGTCAGCACCATTTATAAGAGGGCTGCTTGCTGCCAATCAGTCAGGAGGCTGAGACCCTTCTAAAGCTAATACTATGCACAGCTGAGCATCTGCTACATTGTGTCCAGTCTATACTGCTTCTGTATTGCTGTATGGTTGGGCCGGGCGTGTATTAGTACCTCAGAGGCGCAGATATGTCCGCTAATTGTCTGCTGGCGCTCGTGGTCTCGGGTCACCACAGACCTCCTCCAATTCAGTGACCTGAACGTAGTCAGCTAAGGATTACGGGCATTTTCTGAGCGCCTATTACTTAGCAGGTGTTGGCGGTCGGGTTCTGATATTTATACACAATGACACATAATGAAGGATTGTGGTTACCAGGCATTCGTGTGTGTCCCATAGTCATCAGACCAAAAAGAACACTCTCTTTCTGACATATTTTAATGCATTGGAAATTGGTGCTCAAGACTAAAAATATGTGATTGTCTTACTGCCAGGAACTGTGATGGAGGGGGAGCAAGGAGGCTTTACAGTCCTTGGCACTTTATAAGCTTGGTAAAGCCTCTGATACTTGGCACCAGAGAAGAGAAGCATTTTTCTATGTTCTGGAAGTACAGTATATGAAGGCACCATATGTCTACTTGCCCTTACAGCTATCTAACAGTGTCACGGATTCACATTAAAGCAGTGATTTTCAACCTTTTTTGAGCCGCGGCACACTTTTTATACTTAAAAAATTCCCGGGTCACCACCACCAACCAAATGACACAAAATGACACTAAAACAGTACATATTATACATATAGTTAATAATATTCGATTCTAATGTATTTATACTCACTCAGTGGGAAACCTGGGCCTTTTTCTTCTCCCCCTGTGCTTCTCTCCACCATACTTCTCCCCCTGCTTCTCTCCTGTGCTTCTCTCCACCATGCTTCTCTCCTGTGCTTCTCTCCACCATACTTCTCTCCTGTGCTTCTCTCCACCATACTTCTCTCCCTGTGCTTCTCTCCACCATACTTCTCCTCCTGTGCTTCTCTCCACCATACTTCTCTCCTGTGCTTCTCTCCACCATACTTCTCTCCTGTGCTTCTCTCCACCATACTTCTCTCCCTGTGCTTCTCTCCACCATACTTCTCTCCCCCTGCTTCTCTCTCTGTGCTTCTCTCCCCCCTCTCCTGTGCTTCTCTCCACCATACTCTCTCTCCCCCTGCTTCTCTTTCCACCAAACTTCTCTCTCCCCCTGTTTCTCACCCCCTTCTCTCATTTTCTCTCTGCTGTTTCTCTCCCCCATTCCCATGTTTCTCTCCCCCCTGCTTCTCTCGCTGTTTCTCTCTCCCCCTCTCTCCCTTGTTTTCTCTGCCCCCTGCTTCTCTCCCCTGTTTCTCTCCCCCATCCCCAGTTTCTCTCCCCCATTGTTTTCTCCTGTTTTCACAGGGGCACCATAGTTTGGGGAACTTTCCCCCACGGCACACTGGTTGAAAATCACTGCGTTAAAGTGTCACGTCGTGAATTTTTTTTTTTTTTTGCAGAAATCAATAGTCCAGGCGATTTTAAGAAACTTTGTAATTGGGTTTTATTAGCCAAAAAATGCATTTTTATAATGAAAAAGCAGTTTGAAGCTCTCCCCCCTGTCTTCATTGTTCTCCTATGGCGAGAGGGAAATAAAAGACCAAATTGCTTGACAAGAACACACCCAATGGATCCCATTGACCTTGATAGGGTCTGTTTGGTTTCCAGCATGGTATCAGGTGTTGTGCTGAAAGAATAGTGTCGCATACTGTGCTGTTTGCTCTGATTTTAACAGAACCTTTAACACAACCCACTCAAAAAGACACTGGGCCTCACTGAACTTGTAGACTTCTAAAACGTTATTCCATAAAAGAAAGGCACAGGATGCTGACAGGTGATTGGCACTTTCTGTAAGTCTTACAACTAGACTGCACTGTATTTTTCTAAAAGAATCTCCCCTTTGTTGGAGGGGATGTGGTGCTGAGGGTATTATTTTACACATCTTCTGAGTCTGATATTAGGTACCTGGAAGCTCACAGACTTTCTGCTTCCCCTCTCTATCGCCTTTTTCCTACTAAACAGCAGTGAGATCCCTCTCGAGGCCTATTGTAGGATGCTTGTCAGGTTGGACTTCAGCTCCCCTTCCTGTTAATTATGGTTTAAGAAGATAGGGGAGCTCTGACGAATAGAAGAACTTGCCCAACTTCAAAGTCATCACAAACAATCCTATTGGATGTGGTTTTATTTGAAGATTTTCCAGGACTTGTCT
Organism: Dendropsophus ebraccatus; assembly: GCF_027789765.1. Lineage (NCBI taxonomy): Eukaryota > Metazoa > Chordata > Amphibia > Anura > Hylidae > Dendropsophus > Dendropsophus ebraccatus. The sequence goes on from NW_027208836.1 coordinate 17,385, forward strand.
GAATACAAATCCATCCTGCTACAGTAGAAAAAACACTCATTGACACAAGAGGGTGTAAAAGTGTGAAAACATTAGGCTGGGTCCACACTACGTAATCCGCGTGGATAAATTCTGTCGGAATCCGTTGTTCGTACCCGTTCCCGTTCATGGCGGCGCGCATATCCGCCAGCTCTATAGACACCATTCTATGCACGGGCGGATTCTGCATTCCGCCAGAAGAAGTGAATTGTCAATTTTTTTCGGCGAAATGCGAAATCCGTCCGTGAATAGAATGGTGTCTACGGCACGGGCAGTGACGCGTGCGGACGTGAGCAAGTACAAGAGATGGAATCCGCTGGAACTTATCCGTGTGGATTCCGTAGTCTGAACCCAGCCTTACAGTGAAAGGTGACACCAGTATCAACATAATGGAGGTATACATACTAGCTGTTCCTCACAGCTAAGTGTCCCCCTCCCTGTAGAATGATCTCTATATGTCACTGAGCACGCCCAGAAGCCTAACTTATCTATCTGAATGGATCCTGTCCATGCCCAGAAGTCCTGTCTGTTGTATCCTATGGTCCATGGGGCTTGCTGTAAAGCATATTTCTGATTGCTGTTAAAATAGCAGTCAATATGACCCCCCCACCCCCACCCATAATAACAATTTACTAAAGCCTAAATCAGAAGCTAGAAACGGATTACAAAAGAGAACATTTCCCTACCTGGCTCTGATGAGTAAAAAAAAAAAAAGTCTAGGTAGATACGTTACCTTTCTGAGGAGGTGCATAGTGACGGTTATTCCCTTCTTTAATTTGGAAGTTCCGAAAAGTATTTGAAAGAGTTGTTCAGGACATGGTGGCTGGAGACTGGCTGCATCCATTGCCACACAGGAGAATCTGATTTATATCTTTCCTTATTCCCTCAGAAGTCGCCCTAGGATGATGTAGGAGTCAGATCTACTTTGCACTACTTGGACAAATAATTCCCCTGATGTCTGACTGGCCATTTATGAAGGAGTTGGAGTCAGGACTGTGGCTTACTCCCCAGCCTTGTTTTTACTGCGCTCTGTCTGTATCCGGTTTCATTAAATCCGTCAGTGTTCAGTTTTTTTTGGATAGACAGTAAAATAGTTTTAGGTTTTCCTTTCTTGTGTTGGCTGCTTCTAGTTCAGGGATGGGTACTACAATCCCATCATACCTGGATAGCCAAATCTTTGGATTTGGCTGGTCTGCCGTGATGGTAATTATAGTTTTGCAACAGTTGCCGTCATGTATTTTTTGCTCTTTGTCTTAAACATTCTCGTGACATAGCACACATATAATAGTAGAGACCTTTAGTGACTGAGTGTTGTAATGGAAATACGGTTTAACCAGGAAGTAAAGAAAGTCACAATGTGTTCTATAATAATCGGCAAGGTTAGCGCTTTTACTACTACTTGTGTGAATCACATAAAGGTCAGTGAAGATGGCTTTATTGTTAGTAATGAATTTTGTCTGGTCCTAACTAAAGTTTTCTTCTCTTCCACCACCCCTCAGATGCCAGAAGGTTCACAGACTCGCCTATGTGTATGGGGTATTTCACAAGAGCAGATGTTAGGTATTTTCAGCATGATGAATTTCAAACATGCTTGATCCTTTCTTACCCCAGGAAATATGCAGTTTCCAGAGGCTCCAATGCATAGGTATGTCTGCTCCTGGTGACACGTGACTTCTATTTACCCCCTATGTGTCAGCTCCGGGCAGCTTTGATGACAGCTCATAGGTAGTGTGAGATGACACACTGATTCGGGGCAGGAGCTTACGTAGAAGCCAGGCCTGGAGGAACACACAAGCTGTGTGTCACCAGGAGTGGACCTACCTATTCACTGGACGCTCCAGTGCACCAGAATTAGCATATGTATAAAACAGCAAAAATAGTGGAAACAGGATTGATGATTTTAAAAAGGACCAGACAGGCAGAATCAGTACTGATAAGGTCATATGGAAAATGTAATATATGTATTCATGTGGTACATTCGCTTTAATATACCACAAATGTGTCAAATATACACCAGAAACCAACTTATAGAAGGTGCAGATTTAAAATAGAAAAATACAGCCTCAGACACTATTATACATCTGGTTCCAAATACTTTCCTTTCTTAATGTGTTAACCCACCCTCAACCACAAAAAAAGTATGAAGTATAGACTGTTATATCCAGTAAACTGTATGCATTTAACATATGTTTTTAGAATGGTGCCCTATGGATGAGTTATCTTTCAGAGGTATACATTATTGCATATAGGTGAAATGGAGCCCATAAAACTGATATAACAGAGGCTTATATGACTGATGTGTTACGTAATGCTACATTCCCAGCAACATTTATAGTTCTAATTGTATTGTGCCCATAGTCACAGCAGAAATTGTAAAATTCTACGGCAACAGTAGGGTTGATCCATTTTCTTTAGGCTCCCTATACTCAGCACCCATTGATTTATTTGACCAGTACTGTAAACACACCCCTTTATTTTAGGAAATGTTGGGGACCCAGCTGTCAGACCCTACCAGTCTAATGTTGAAGATTTAAGAATTAAAAACCTATAGTATTTACATGGTGGTCTAGTGTCTGGGGGAAATCTATAGCACTTTTCATTCTCATCTAATTCATGCATACTATGGACATATCTGTACCTCTTCTGGGTGTCTCTGTCTTTACCATTGTTTTTTTATTTATTTTAACAAAAACAGCTTTTTTTAAGATTAAGGTTCAGTTTCTCATGAAGAATCTTTGTAATTGCAGAAAGAGACACAATGTTGGGCTCCGGGTTTAAGGCTGAGCGGCTTCGAGTAAATTTAAGGCTTGTCATAAACAGACTGAAACTTTTGGAGAAGAAAAAAAGTAAGTAACACCATAATTCCAGTAATAAATGGGGTTAGTTTCCTGGCTACTATATCCCTATAGCATGATCACAGCAAGGTGGAAGGGGGCAGGGCTCTCACCCTTTTCCCATCTAACCATCATTATCACTGATCCCAGCTGCTGAAAGGGGTGTCAGCTGTATAGCTGGTGGCAGTTCCTTAGACCCCCCCCCCCCTCATTTTTACATACATAAATCAAGGAGCAGTTAAATATTTTTTTTTTTCTGGATGCGACATAAAAAAAAAAAACATTGCATTCCCCCCCCCAAACTATGCTTATCACTTGTCTGTGGCAGGGTCACCTTATTCAGTGATTGGCTCAGGGGGTTATCACTGTGAGGACTCCGCCTTGGAATAATTTAGTAGTCTGAGCCCACATAATGTTTTGGAGAGTTCTCTGGGGACCAAATTAGGTGACTGTGTTTGGGTTTTTATTTTCATGCTGCCCCCAGTAAGCAGTGAGCCCCTTAGGTTATGTTGGGTCTGACTAGTAAATATTATGGAGACACTTAAAGTTTATGTCAGGAGCTTTCCTGACATGCAGCATCTTCTTAGGTTGGATCATATTTGTGCTGCAAAAAAAATTAAATGTATAAGTTGAACCACATTTATTTTTATCCTCTCCCTTCAGCCGAGTTGGCACAAAAGGCCAGAAAGGAGATTGCAGACTACTTATCCTCTGGGAAAGATGAAAGAGCAAGAATCCGGGTGGAGCACATCATCCGAGAGGACTACTTGGTAGAAGCCATGGAGATCTTAGAATTATACTGTGATCTGCTTCTGGCCCGATTTGGCTTAATTCAGTCTATGAAGTAAGTCTGCACCATGAAATTAAAGGAGTTGTCTGCAGCAGACTTGTCCTTTGAAACATTGTCAGCGTATGTTTTGGAGGAAACTCTTCCTTCCCCATGTGTATGATGGAGGAGACATGTTTTCCAAAACTTTCGCAGCAGAGCGGCATCCCAGAGTGCCATTGATGTTATACATTAGCTCTGAGTCTGTTTATACACTGGTTTGGGCTATACACCACAACATGATTGTTGGAAGCTTCAAAAGTGAGTACAGTGACCATAATCAAAAATATATTCTAAATGTTGCAGTTACCTCAGAGAAAATGGCAGCGGCTGTTAAAGCTCTTCATTATGGTAACGCTCTGGGGCCTGACAGCTCCCCAACCAGCAACGTTAAGAGACTGCCACCCTCTCTCATATTATATATGTATACTAAGCTTATTCTTTTTAAATAAAAATACTTTTTAAAAAATACAAAACGCCTGTTTACAACTTGGAAGAGATGGCAGGCAGAGGATATAGAAGAGGTAATACTAAAAGGCTAGGAGACAATGTGCAAATGTATTAACAAAAGATGTAGGGAAACTTTTTTTTTTTCATTCTTTACTATATAGATTCTTTCATTCTTCACTATATAGATTTAAAGCGACTCTGTACCCACAATCTGTCCCCCCCCAAACTGCTTGTACCTTCGGATAGCTGCTTTTAATCCAAGAGCTGTCCAGGGGTCCGTTCGGCAGGTAATGCAGTTATTGTCCTTAAAACAACTTTTAAACTGGCAGCCCCGGTCAGGGCTTAGATTGTGTATGCATTAGGCTGGCACAACCTCTCTGTTCCTCCTCCCCACCCTCTTCATCACTAGGAATGCTCCAGGCAGATTGCCTCCTATTCCTCAGCTGTGTCAGCCCGGCACATGGGCTGGATTGTTAAGGCACCTGTGCAATGTTCAAACAGGAGTAAATGTTCCAGTGGCATTCCTAATGATGAAGAGGGTGGGGAGGAGGGACGGAGGGGTGTTGCAAAGTTGGGGCACAGATACTCCCCTTGGGCACGGGGCTGCAAGTTTAAAAGTTGTTTTTTTAGGACAATAACTGCATCACCTGCCGAACGGACCCCAGGACAGAGCTTGGATTAAAAGCAGCTATCCGAAGGTACAAGTGGTTTGGGGGGACAGATTGTGGGTACAGAGTCGCTGCCACCCTCCCAGATCAGATAACAGCCTGTCCCAAATATAAAGCACCCCTGATTAAAGAGGATGTACCACCAGATACGTCCTCTGTAACCTGACACAGGGCTAGAACGGCGCCATCACGGGGAAGCCGATGCCGCGGTCTGTTTTTCGAACTGCGGCCCGGTTCCCGTGTACGGCGCCGTTCTTTCCACGGTTACCGGCCTGGTGCACAAGCACTGGAGGTAGGCCAGCCCGCCTCCAGTGGGTGGGAATTCCCTCCCCTCTATGACGCGGCTCCATTACAATCAAAGCAGCCGTGTCATAGGGGAGGGAATTGCTTCCCACTGGGGGCGGGCCAGCCTTCCTCCAGTGCCTCCCCCGTGAGGGCGCCGTTCTATCCCTGTGTCAGGTTAAAGAGGGCGTACCTGGTGGTACATCCTCTTTAAGTATGGGATTGTCTTCACTCAACAACACCTCCTGGAATCAGATAATAGCGTATGTGCACACCCACTGGTGGTTGAAAATACTGCTGACACCCCAGGCACTACTATTTCACACTCTACAATCTGACACCACTCATATAACAACGTATTCAAGACATAGTACATCTCATTTTACTGATAGCTCATTGCTGCATAATGGCAAAATGGCTAGAAGTAAATATCCCAGACATGGCTATGGTGATGACTCGAATTAAAAATCTTTTTAGATTAGCGACATAAAAGAACTAAAAAATTATTTTAGAAGACAAGACAGGAATTGACAATATTGTACGTCCATTTCTATACTCTGAATGGTATTGCCTGGGAGATTTAGCTGGTACATTGACATTTGGGGCTTTCCAATTAAGGGCTTAATAGCATCCTTTTAACTTGTCACTAAATAAACTTTCAAATATTTTATAGGGTTGGGAATGCCCACATTGTATATGAATTACCATTTTTTACACTACCCTCTCTACCATACCTACTCACAAGAGAAGTTGTGAGTTGGCTCGGGGACACTACGTGATGTCTGGACTCAATTTGTTATACATAACACATACTGATTATAAAATCACAACAGCAATGCAAGTTTTTATCATATGTTTTATTTGTTTTAATTACTTTCAACTTTTAAAATGTTTAATGATGTATGATCTGTGCATTACTGTATGTTATCCTATATAAATGGAACTCTGAACTTCTCAGTGCATCCACCGTTACATCTCCTCTGTTTGTTATGTTAAAATATTTTACTATGTAAAAGCTATTAAAATGTGTTAAACAAATTTAGTACAACTTGGAGGTCTGCTATGCAATGAAGTGAAATAATTGAAGTTTAAAACGTAGCACAGCTTTATTCCCTACTCTATATGTGTCTGAGGACATGACTTTAATGCATCAAATTGTGGCCCACATTTTTGGCATACAACTGAGTTAGCTAATACATCTGGCTATCTTTTTTTTTTTTTATTTTTACCAAAGCCTTTTCCGTGGGAGTAAAAAAAAGTTGAAATTTTACTAAAAGTACCGTAAGCATTTCTTAATGCTATTTGAACACAAAAAACTTTGAAGAAGTGCTTATATTGTATAGTTCTGTAAACAGATTTTCATTTATTTGGTATTGTATATTTCCAGGGAGCTTGATCCAGGTCTGGCTGAAGCAGTCTCCACATTAATTTGGGCAGCTCCACGTCTACAGACTGAAGTATCCGAACTGAAAATAGTGAGTTATTCATACAAAGGGTTATTGCATATTGGTGGGAATTATGAGTGAACCAGTAACTTTTTTTTTTTTTTTTTTTTTTTTTTTTTTACTTTTAAAACTCTCTTCTCAACACTGTACACACACTCTACAGTGTAATTAGAGATGCAAAATAATGTAAATGGTAAAACACAGAATTTAGTTAAATAATCTCTCCAGATAAAAAAAGCATGGAGTTGTCCATGTAAGGCCAGCACCACGCAGGGTACCAGAAGGTGTGGTTCTTGGAATACTGGGCTTGTAAATTTATACATCAAAAGTATGTGATATCAAACATTCCAAACTTTAAAATACCTATTAGTATTAATGTGTCACTGATTACTGGATACTTTAAAGGGTTATCCAGCGCTACAAAAACATGGCCACTTTTCCCCCTACTGTTGTCTCCAGTTCATGTGCGGTTTGCAATTAAGCTCCATTTACTTCAATGAATCGGCGTTTCAAAACCCCACCCAAACTGGAGACAGCGGTAGGGGAAAGTGGCCAGGTTTTTATAGCGCTGGATAACCCCTTTATTAAAGTGTGTTAAAAACCTGCCGTTGATGCAGATACTAACAAGTTACTAAATTGACTGCTCTATTCATATATATGAATAATGGGGAACCTTCGGCCCTCCAGCTGTTGCAAAACTACAATTCCTATCATGCCTGGACAGCCAAAGCTAAAGCTTTTGTGTTTTTTGCACTAGCTGAAGGGCCGAAGATTCCCCATCCCTGATATACACGCTTACATCATGCATTGAATGATTCACAAGGCAAATCAAAGTCTGTTTTGAATTGGTAGAAAGACTTCAACATGTTGTGAAAGTTGGGAAACTTTTTGCCGGCCAAAAGGAGGGTCTAGCTCTGATGTTAGTTGTGTAAAGTTAGGACTATCCCATAGTGGTAGATTACACATAATGAGAAGAATTTATCAACAGGGTATTTTTGTGTGCCCTCTAACTACAGTGTGAGTAAGAGACTGGTGTATTGAATTTATGAATAGGTGAACAGCCAGTCTATTTTTGGAGCCAGGGACATGTTGCTGCATGCAAAATGGTTGCAAAGGTTTGCACAGATTTTTTTTTTATCTAAGTATCTAAATCACTCACTCCACGTTCATTTGTTTTACACAAAATGTTGGGACTTTTTCATGCAGTCATAGACAGTCTATGAAGGTGTCTTCCCCCTATTTTCCCCCCCCCCCAGTCATGTGACATTGCATCTTCCATACTGCAGGTTGCTGATCAACTGTGCGCCAAGTATAGTAAAGAATATGGAAAGCTGTGCAGGACAAACCAGATTGGAACAGTCAACGACCGGGTATGTGTTAGGATTACTGGGTGGTCTGTTAATTTCAGAAAGCATTATCTCATTTTTGAGCTATTGTATGTTTCTGTTTTTTTCTAGCTAATGCACAAGCTGAGTGTAGAGGCTCCTCCAAAAATTCTTGTCGAGCGGTACCTCATTGAGATTGCTAAAAACTACAACGTGCCCTATGAACCAGATTCTGTGGTTATGGTAAGTGAACACTGAAAGTTTCATCATGGATGACATTCCGTTCTTTATAGGAAGGATAGTGACCTATAACAGACCTATGTAAAATGTCATTGCATACATTTTCTACAGAAAAAATCTCCTGTACTGCAGATTTAAAAATCTGAAGCATGTTAATTTTAGTTGCAGTACTTCTCCATATGTTGCACATGAAGATTTTTCTTTCAAATCTACTGGTGTCAGAAAGTTGTAAAGATTTGTCATTTACTTCTATTTAAAAATCTCAAGTCTTCCTATAAGCTCCTATATATCCTGCTGGAAATGTTTTTTATTACATTCAGAAACAGTGCTCTCTGCTGACATCTCTGTCCAGAGCAGCAGCAAAATCCCCATAGAAAACATCTCCTGCTCAGGACAGTTCCTGTCTCGGCCAGAGATGTCAGCAGAGAGCCCTGTCTGAATGTAAATAAAATAACATTTCCTGTAGGGCTTAAAACAGCTGATAAGTATGGGAAGACTTGAGATTTTTGAATAGAAGTAAATTACAAATCTATATATTTTTCTCTGAGACCAGTTGATATGAAGAATATTTTTTTTGTCTGCTGGACAACCCCTTTAAAGCGAGTTATCCAGCGCTACAAAAACATGGCCACTTTTCCCCCTACTGTTGTCTCCAGTTCAGGTGTGGTTTGCAATTAAGCTCCATTTACTTCAATGGAACTGAGTATTAAAACCCCACCCAATCTGGAGACAACTGTAGGGAGAAAGTGGCCATGTTTTTGTAGCGCTGGATAACCCCTTTGAGTGTCAAACAGGAAGGTAGACAGTACATGTTTCTGAGGCTGCACATAGCTTATTCAGCAACTTTAAAAAATAAGAAGCTTATGAAGACCGCTAATAAATTTGTATATTTTACCTGTACGCTTTTAATTCCCACTTTCTGTTACTTTTTAAGGCCGAGGTTCCTACAGGTGTTGAAGCAGATCTTATAGATGTTGGATTTTCAGATGACATAAAGAAAGGAGGCGGTGGAGGAAGTGGAGGGGTGTGAGGATTTGGAGTACCATTGCCAACCATGCCTGCAATGCAAATGCCCACCCCTACAATACCATTTAATTACCCTGTATCTGGTGGACCGGTATGTATGGGATGCTCTTTACTCATTTCATTTTTTTTTTACACTCCATGCTAAATATTTAGTCATAGTTCCATACCTGTATGACAAATTATTTTAGCAAAAGTTTCGGCGGTGCTCTAGGACGGCTGAACGTCTGTAGAGGAAATCTAGAACCTCAGCAGATTTCATTCACTACAAATTGTCTCTCAAATCTTATTACTCTGCCCTTTACCTCGCCAAACAGGCTTACTTTACCTCTCTCATCTCTTCACTCTCAAACAATCCAAAACGCCTCTTCAACACCTTTAACTCTCTTCTGAAGCCCAAAGTTCAGACACCCATCACTGACCTCTGCGCTGAAGACCTGGCCTCCTTCTTTAAAACCAAAATTGACACTCCCTGCTCCGATCCCCCTCCCAGCCCCAAAGTCCCATAGCTCCTATTACTTCTCCCATAGATACCCTTCCCTCTCCCCCTTCGCTCTCAGCCTTTGACCCAGTGACAGAGGAAGAAGTTGCCAAGCGCCTCTCCTCCTCTCGTCCCACTACCTGCCCTACTGACCCTATTCCCTCACACCTCCTCCAGTCCCTCTCTCCCGCTGTCACTACTCACCTCACTAAAATATTCAACCTCTCCCTCTCCTCTGGTATCTTTCCCTCCTCATTCAAACACTCTATTATAACCGCACTGCTGAAAAAACCTTCCCTAGACCCATCTTGTGCAGCCAACTATCGGCCTGTTTCTAATCTCCCCTTCATCTCTAAACTCCTGGAACGTCTTGTCTATTCTCGCCTAACCCGCTATCTCTCCGATAACTCTCTTCTTGACCCTCTACAGTCTGGTTTCCGATCCCTCCACTCCACTGAAACTGCTCTTAACAAGGTGTCAAAACGACCTCCTGAAGGCCAAGTCACAAGGAAACTACTCCTTGCTGATTCTCCTGGATCTATCAGCAGCGTTTGACACTGTGGACCACCAGCTTCTCCTCTCCATGCTCAGCTCTCTTGGCCTCAAGGACTCTGTTCTCTCTTGGTTTCTTCCTACCTCTCTGACCGCTCTTTCAGCGTATCCTTCTCTGGCTCTACTTCCGGTCCCCTACCTCTTAATGTCGGAGTTCCCCAGGGGTCAGTCCTGGGTCCCCTCCTCTTCTCCCTCTATACAGCCCCCATCGGACAGACCATCAGCAGGTTTGGTTTCCAAAACCACCTTTATGCTGATGACACCCAGTTATACCTTCTTCCCGTGACATCTCCCCTGCCTTCCTACAAAATACCAGTGACTGTCTATGCGCTCTCTCTAACACTATGACCTCTCTGTTTCTCAAACTTAATCTCTCCAAAACTGAAACTGAACTTCTGGTATTTCCTCCCTCTAACACACCTAAACCCGACATCTCACTCTGTCTGTGGTACTAGCATAACTCCTGTGCACCAGGCTCGATGTCTGGGGGTTATGCTGGACTCTGACCTATCCCTCACTCCCTACATCCAAGCTCCAACACGCTCCTGTCATCTTCATCTCAAAAACATCTCCAGAATCCGCCCATTTCTCACCACTGACACCGCTCAGACTCTGACTGTCGCCCTGATCCATTTCCGTCTTGACTACTGTAACTCCTTACTAATCGGTCTCCCTTTCTCTAAGCTTTCCCCTCTCCAGTCTATCCTGAACGCAGCAGTCAGACTCCTCTTCCTCTCCAGCCGCTATATCGACGTTTCCCCTCTGTGCCAGTCACTGCACTGGTTACCCATTAAATCCAGAATCCACTTCAAACTCCTCACCCGCACCCATAAAGCCCACCACAACTCTGCTCCTCCATACATCTCCTCCCTCATCTCCACCTATCCTCCTTCCCGTGCTCTGCGCTCTGCAAATGATCTAACCTTAACATCTTCCATAATCAGAACATCTCATTCCCGCCTCCAAGACTTCTCTCGTGCTGCACCAATTCTCTGGAACGCCCTACCCAAACACATCAGACTCATACCCAATACTCAGTTTCAAGCGTGCCCTGAAGACTCATCTCTTCAGGTTCGCCTATAACGTTCCCTAAACTGTTTCCCCCTTCTGTTGTTTCCCTTGCTCTATATCTCTGACTGTTCCTGCACTTTATATGTTTACTTGCAACAGACATTGGCGTTGTTACTGGCTTATCCTGTATTTCTAACTATGTACAATGCCTGGACCATGGACAAATAAAGCACTTATGCCTAGTGTCAACGAAAATTATAGTCTGTAAGCTCCAACGAGCAGGTCTCATTTATAATTTGTATTTTTGTTATTTTTATTTATTATGTTCTTATTTATTCCAATTTAACTGTGTATTAGGTACCTCTGTACTGTATGCATAGAGAAAAAAAAAAGTGCTGCGGAATCTGTTGGCGCTATAACAAATAATTTATTATTTTTATTAGATAACTTCAATTCTGCTTTCACAGCAGGATACTACCTTCTTAACCCCTAGACAACCCAGGACGTAGGGTTACGTCATGGAAGTCTGTCACCACACCGACCGTAACTGTACGTAACTGGGTGGTTCACCCGCTATGAAGCGCGCTTCATAGGAGTTGGGGGCCGGCTGCAGTGAGCAGCCGGGACCCCAGCTATCGCCGGTAATGACCACGCTGCAGCGATCGCGCATGTGCCAGCGTGCCATTACCCCTTAAACGCGGCGTCGACCGTGCGCATTTAAGTGACAGGGGGAGTGCCCTGTCACTTACCGATCCGGAACCCCCGCAGTATGACTGCGGGGTCCCGATCGTGTAGCTCACACGGACCTACACCGGGAATCCCCTCATCCGTATATACCAGTAGCGTGCGTAATTGTCCTATTAAAATATAACAAGCGTCATTGCGAACGGTGAACGGCGTACATGAAAATAGGGAAAAAAGTGTGCGATTTACCGATTTTATGTTACATTATATATTTAAAAAAAATCAATAAAAAGTGATCAAAACGTCCGATCTTCACAAATATGGTATTAATAAAAACTAGAGATCATGGTGGAAAAAATTGACACCCCATACAGCCCCGTAGGTGAAAAAATAAAACTGTTATATAAGTGTCACAATAGGCCCATTTTATAATATTTAATTGCCAAAAAAAAGATTTAATAAAAAAAAAAAAATATATATATATATACATTAGAGAATCTGTGTAACCTGCATATGGTTGTGTTCAGACTGACCTATAGAGTAATAATATCATGTCGCTTTTACCATATAGTGCATTACGTAGACACTGGAACCCCCAAACGTTACCATATTGCATTCTTTTTTACGATTTCACCTATTTATATCTTCATAAATAATATATTTTCCATCATACATGTTATGGTAAAATGAATGACGCCATTACAAAATACAACTATTCCTGTAAAAAACAAGCACTTACATGGCTTGTAGATAGAAAACTGAGAGTGCTAGAGCTCTTAGTGTTTTCGTTTTTCCCTTCTAAGATCAAAATTTGCGCGGTCCACTGGGTCATTTTGGGCCTGGTCCTCAAAGGGTTAAAACTCTGGAAGGTACATAGTCCATTCCTAAAGCGAGCAGTGTACGAAACTGGCAAAAGCACTGTAGACTGGATTGTAAGTGTATTACAATGCCGTCTATAGCGCTTCCAGTTGTTTGTACACTGCTCGCTTTAGGAGTGGACTGTGTACCTGCCAGAGTTTTGAGGTTTACTAATGCAGAAGTGGAGTGGTAGGTTCCCTTTAACCCTTGGCAATATACGACACATATGTACATGAATGATATGTCACAGGCTCAAGACCCAAGGCAACTCTTTATGCAGCAGTTTTCAGCTGTGTTATAGAGCTAACAGGATAACTCTGATCTTAGCCATTTAACCACTTAGCTGCTGTGGCCAGAAGCAACAGTGACATCTGAGGGGTGCTCCTGACCATTATTGTGGTATTACATTGTGTATTTAAAGCGAATCTTTCACCACTAAGTATTCAGAACATACCTTTATACCCTGCATCTGTGTTTTTATATTTGTTGGGCTGTGACTAGTGTCAAGGAGGCAGAGCCTAAGATTTTCTGGTCTCTAGTACCACGATGCTTCACTGTGCTGTATGAACATTGCATAGTATTGTATAGTAGGGGCAGGCATGAAACATATTGAGGCAGAGTTGTTAGGGAACTCTACGCACCACCTAGTTACTATTCATGGTCTCAATAAAGGCATATATTATTGAAATGAAACACAGACACAGGTAACAAGTAGTGCTGACAGCTCAGTAGGTAGTAAAGAGGTGTGACAAAGTGAAATGGTGTGTTTTCTTTGCATCATTGCAGCCAGGGGTCTAGCGGAGGTCTTCAGGCCTGTATTGCTGGTTCTTCTATTACAGCCTGCCTGAGGTATTGCAGTGTATTGTACATATGATCTCATGTTCAAGTCCCCCACTGGGAGAGAAAAAAAAAACAATAGTCTCTTACTAACAAGAACATTTTCATATTTGCATTTTTATTATTTGCTTCTGAGAGGGGGCAAAAAGCAATAGATAGTTAAATGTTATCCAGGCTTAAAAGTTGATGCACTGTTTTTGGAAGAATCTAGCTATGTTCTTCAAATCCAGGACACTCTTTTTAAAATGTGAAAGACAGTCTACATCAAGCGGTGTATGTGAGCTTAACACAACCATCTAGCAAGGTTGTGGAGTTCCCTAAAGTGAAGCCAACAGGCCCAGGTGTTTATAGAAGGCTTCTGATCTGATCTCATGATCTGCCATGCAATACAGAGTATTGAGTTCTGCGACCCAGTCTGCAATTGAAGGAGGGAAGTGGTGCTGAATTCCCTTCTTAATCCTAGATATCAGTCCAGGAAGAATGGAACGGAGGGAGACTTCTCTGTGGAGAGGGACTATTCCCTGGCCAGTCCCACTATATATGGAGCATCGAACTTATGGTGGCACTGCATTTCCAGCAATTATTAGAGACTGTGGAAAAGACTGTATGGAGAGTGGTGGGGCACCAATACTATTGGGTCAAAATTTAGAATTCTCCTGGGCAAAACATGCCATAGACAGCATTGGATTCTCTTTAGCTGCAGAAGTTGGATGCCACCCTAGGGAGTCCTGACAAACATGTATCCAATATAAAGGTGAGAGCAGATGGCCACGGGAAGATTAAAGATGGTTCTCAAAAGCAGAAGCCCAGGCAAACAACCTGTAGGAGTTAAGTGGGGGTTAGATAGCAGAGCTGGTGATAATATGAGCCAGGTGGGATGATCAGTACAAGACCATCTAAAAGGCTGGCATGAATTCTGGGTTGTCAGGAGGCCCAATAGGGGACACAGCAATTTTTTTTGTTTTTGCTTTTTTGTTTTTCACTCTGCATTCTAAAATTCATAACTCTTTTTAGTTTTTCTATCAAAAAAAGGTCATATGATGGCTTATTTTTTGCAAAGCTAATAAGGTGATAACATCATTTATTTCGACATAAAAGGCATGGCCAGATGGAAAAAAATCTTTGTGCAGTAAAAATCTTTTAAAAATTGCATTAATTTTTTTGTAATTTTAGTGGCTTTGATTTTTAAGCAATGCATTTGTACAGTTAAACTGACACATCTGCATTCTCTGGGTTCTCTTCTTTGGGTTGTTACAATTACAACACTATCCAATTTATAATGTTTTATGTTATTTTCCAACCTAAAAAAAAACTGTAGAACATTTTCCAGAAAGTAAATAGGACTAAAAGTGCCCTATTCAGACCCTGTTCCTTTTTTATTTTTCCACCTATGGTGTTATATGAGGGCTCATTTTCTTGTGCCATTGTCTGTACTTTACATTGGTACCACTTTGGCCTGGATTGGACTGTTTTAATAGTTTTTTTAGTAACCATGCCCAAGTACACTTATTGATTAAAAAAGAAAAAACAATAACACACCAAGAAGTAGTTGTTGGAATCTAATGAAAGTTTGTATGTATGATCACATTATTAGAAAGGATAGGTTTATTGTGGAAAGCTGTACAATTGAAAGAAGGTTCTAGTACCCTGTTGGACAGTGGAGGAGCATGGGTTGGCAGCACCTGGGTCAAGGCAAAATATATTGTTTCCCTACCAATGTGTCTTTGTGTTATTTTTCCCTTCTGTTGCTTTAAGTGATAGGGTAAAAATGTATGTTTTTGCCCTACTGTACTTTTTAATTTATTTTACAACAGGAGACTTTCAATGGACCTCCTGTGGGAATCTATCAACCTTTTGGTAACCAAAATCCTCCAGCAATGGGAATGGGGCCCCCACCAATCCCATCTATGCCTCCTACATATGAGTCTGTAAGTATTTATAGGCGTATTAGATACATTAGAAGTTTTAGATACATTAGAAGTTTCAGAAGTGTCAGAAATCTCTTAGAAAATCTAATAAGATCTATTCTATTCTTTCACAATCCTTACACTATCATCATTTGTTTTCTAAATTGCAACTTTGAAAATTGACAGGTGGACTTAGGGGAAATGGTCTTTACTCACAGCAGACACGTTTGAAATTTCAGTCAGTTTGTGTTCTAAACAGGTTCTTATATTTAAATGGGCACTGTCACTTTTGACTTGTCTAAGTTTTCAGAGTCTGACCAGTTGCTAGAATGAGTTGGGAGAAGTACACACTAAGCATGTTCTCTCACAGCTCTGTGCTACATGACAAAAAAAAGGCACTCCCAAAGCTGAGTTTGTTGCAACCACAAAGAGTGAGGAAAGAAGTGCTCGAGCTCCCCCTGTTCTGGCTCTGAAGACACACAGACCCTAGTCGATCAAACTTTTGAAATAAAAAACACATCCACATTGATCATATAGAGGGAATGTGTCATCAGAAAACAACTTTTTATGGTATCATATTTAAGAATTGCCGGTGATTCTCTCTTTCCCCCTCCCCCCCCTTTAAATATTCCGTTTTACTATTTTGAAAAAATCTTGATGTTTGGCATTTTGGCAATTAGGCCCTAATAATAAGCTGAGACTTTGTTCTGAAGAGTTCTTTCCAGCAGTCTCCTACTTACCATCACAGGCAGGATTACATCTTAAAGGTTACACCAATATATAAATAGGATAGGATCAGGTCATTCCCAATAGGTGGTAGACACTACTCCCCCTCGCCACTCTCTGCACAATGACATCTCTGCCAGTCAGAAAGTATGACTACTCTATCAAAAGAGTCTGCGAGTCCCCTCCAGTCTATTTTTCCATTGTCCACGGGGCTTGCTGTAAAGTGTTTATCTAAATGCTTTTTAAGGCAGCTCTGGTTTAATGGCTGCCCCCATAATAATTTTACTAAAAAGGACAATTTAGTGGCAGAGCAGTGGTCTGTCTCCCTCAGCACATTCAGTAGCAGGCCTCAAACCTGCATGCAATTGTGGCCTTCTGTGGTGGTGGTCTCAGCCAGCCTGGTGCGTCACTGGAAGTGATGTGAAGGTACTTGCTTTGTATTGTAAGTACTGGTAGCATGAAACATTTGGTCTCTTCTGCTATCAAAGGGCCTTGATCAGTAAGTTACTAGACTGGCGGGCCTTGTGGATCATCCCCGGTCTAAGTTCTGTTGGGGCCTTCTTTCTCCTCGGCATCCTTTTGGATTCTGGGCATCTTACAATTGTGAAAACTCACTCCCATCATCTTCTGTAATCTGATCTACTGTACAAACTTCCTGTCCTCCTTCTGGTAAGCCAAACTTGATGTCTCCCATGGTACTATTTACCTCTGTGCATTCACTTTGCAACGAAAATAAGGGAAAAATCTTTTTTTTTTTTTCCCCCTTAAACATTTCTTCTTTTGCAATAGGGAATTTATGTGATGTATGATGCCTATAGTAAGAAGGACAGGTTCTTTTCCTGCTAGAAATTAATGACGAATGATGGAATTGTCACATCTATATGCGCCCTGTGTGTGGCCTAAGACTGCTATGTGTATGGGGCCCAAAATTGTGAACTGTACAACTGTATTTCTAATTGACCTGTTGTCTGTCTCCAACAGCTTGGTGATGGTGGGCCACAGGCAAATGCTCCTCCACAGGATGGTTAGTATGCTCAAATGAGTATGATTAGTAATGGTTTGTTATGGGTACAAATTTGGTACAGCCATAAACGTCTTTTTTTTTTTTTTTTTTTTTAAGGTCCTGGTAATCCACTACCTATTGCTAAACCACGTACAAAGATACCAGATAACTTTGTCCTTCCAGAATTGCCGTCTGTTCCAGACACACTCCCTAATGCCTCTGCTGGAGCTGGAACTTCAACTTCAGAAGATATTGATTTTGATGACCTGTCACGCAGATTTGAGGAGCTAAAGAAGAAAACCTAAGATGTTTACCATATTCTCTATCCCTTTAACATCTTGACCTGACGAGGAGAAAATCTGAAATATTCTTTGTACATTCTAAGCATCTGCTCACTGGTCCTCAGAGAGAAAATTGTTCCCCCCCAATATAGGTTTGATGTATTGATTACCCCTAAACTGAATATTCAGAAACTGCAGCTTTTGCCTAAAGGACCATTTTCTCAAAGCCGTCATATATACTGTGTAATGGAGGAATGTCCTAAAGCAAGACCCAAAAGACTTATCACTGCTAATAAGTTGATGAGCTGCTTCCCTACCTGATTTTCTAACCTTTGTACATAACATTTACAGACTTGTTTTCAGCTTGTATGAGCGTGCACTTTTAAAAAATAAAGCTGTGGCCTTCTAGAGTGCTCGTAGTGAGTGAGTATAAAGCAGAAATAATCTGAAAAATGGCCTTTGCTAAGAATATATCACAGTGTCCAGTTGGCAGCTGAAATCTATGTATATTGAGAGAGAATAATCACACTTGCTGCAAGAAGGAAGCTCTTTAATTATAGTGGTGCACATTTTTTCCTCTTTATCTTACAATGAATGACCTAGAATCAGAGTGCAGGTTTTATATTTTATCAGGACTGTTTCACCTTCACTGTTGTTGGTTCATCTGCCTTTTTGCGAACTCCAAACAGCGCTGACAACTTCAGTAAGAGCATGTCCACAATTTCTTTTTCTTCTGATGGCTAAAGAATGGAAAAGAGCATATCTAATAAGAGAAGGTGGATGTGTGTAAAGAGACCATTTATTAAAGGGAACCTTTCGGCAGGTCTAGATTAGAGATGATTCTAGCATGCTCGACCCAATTGGTTCAGCATTTGAATACTGTAAAAAAAAAGCATGCTTGAGTTTAGCTAATTTCTAGTCTAGACATATGTATTATGTGTCTGAGTAATATGTTTTTTGCTTTTACACTTTGCTGCCTGTGCTGTATGTAAATTAAGGTATAAAGAGCCATTGGTCAACTCTTTGCATTCACTCCCCCCCCCCCAAATCTGTATAACGCTCTGACAACAGTTGATTTAAAAAATGTCTTTTTTCCTCAGAGTACCGCTTTAACACCCCAATGACTCCAGGTACAACATTAACAAATACATTATATACCGAAAAGTTTAGAATCTAGAAAACGTTACTCAGACACACATTACACACATGTATTAAAGGAGCAACATCACACTGCCAGCAGCTTCACTTTGAAAAAGCTGCTGCCAGGTATTCTTTAAAGGAGGCAGTTAGCTGCACTCGTTTACTTTTACTATGTGGCTACAAATTGAGGTGGGAGAAAAACTCCCTTCAAATTATTTTCACATGGCAAAGGGTGAAAATACTAAGCAGTAAGTGACAATTTCAAGGGTTATGCCCCATACTTGGGACAGCATTTTTATAGTTGAATAATTTATAATAATTATTGTGTCTCACCTCCGATCACTTCAGCCTAAGCATATGCCTTACAAATTTACATGTTGCATTTTGGCATATTTGAAATGCGAACACAAAACTAAGTGGAACAATTCATTGAACAGCAGAATTTCCATCAAAACAATATGCAAAAGAAGAGCCTGTGGAGCCATCATCAAAAGAAGACAAAAACAGACAGGAGCTACATGTGTTTGTCTATATTCAGTTCCCAGGTGGACATAGGCATACATCACAATGCACTAGGACTTCACTGCATTGAGCACTTTCACTAGCAACCGGCAGTGTTGTCATTTGGCTGGTCTCCCTGAGTTCAGCGGTCTGTGTCTCATACATCAAAAACAAATTGTACGCATTAAAAATATTTTTTCAGTTCACATTTTGGTAAGTAATAGAGGTAACCACTGCTTTGTTCTTACCGTTGG
This sequence comes from Dendropsophus ebraccatus, assembly GCF_027789765.1. NCBI lineage: Eukaryota > Metazoa > Chordata > Amphibia > Anura > Hylidae > Dendropsophus > Dendropsophus ebraccatus. The sequence goes on from NW_027208836.1 coordinate 36,731, forward strand.
GTTCTTGCGTTCGCTAGAGAAGACATTTAATAAAGCGGACAAGAAGATGTTGACAACTATGAACACAAGAAAGATAACACATGTAAAGATAAGCAGAGAGCCAAGGACTGGGTCCAGACTGAGAACCTGCAAAAAACAAGTAGAAATTCACATAAGAGATTTTCAATTGGTTTCTTCTGGAGCAAATAGCACATTTACTCTTCTTAACAGAGTGAACATAAAGCTTCTGAAGGGATGACTTTATTGAGCTATTAATATTTGGAATATAAGAACCCCTGTAAGGGTGCCTTTACACACAGCATATCCGCAGCGGATTTCTCGCTGCAAAATCTGCTGTGGGTACTTGCCTATGCATTTCAATGTGTTGACATACTCGCAGTGGGATTGTCTCCCGCCAGTCAACCAATCAGTGCGCTACGGCTGGGCAGCACACTGATTGGCTGACCGTCAGGAGGCCCCGAAGCAAGCAGGAGCATGGAGCAGGTGGTGTATGCTGCGGGGCCATGGGGGTTTACACCACTAACTTTAACATACTCGTAGCGAGTGTGTCAGCGCATTGAAATGCGCGGGCAAGTATCTGCAGCGGCTATGCTGTGTGTGAAGGCACCCTAAAGGGTTATTATCATCATATTAATTTTGCAGTTGGTTCTATTTACCTTATTTGCTGTCTCTCTGCTTGGCAACCTGAGTTGTCTGCCATGTTTTACATCTGTTGTCTAGGATCCTGACCATCTCTGTGTTATCAGTGGTGGCCAGGCTATGACTCCTCACTGCTGGGGCTTCCCTGCAGGATACCTTATCTACAGTAATCCATCTTCACACTGCTCCCAGACTCTGAGCTGTCAAGACTGGACTTTCCACAGCAGAGTTGTATACAGAATAGCAGAGGAGCACAGTGTTTCTGCCCAGAACAGCCAATGACTGTGGTGGTGCTTACCCTCCCCCCAAAGCAGGAAGTAAAAGCAGGCCAGGAACATGAAGAGAGGTAATTTTGGCAGCTAAAAATACCCCTACACAATCCATGCCATACGGGAATGGCATGGGTGCCAGTGACCAGACTATCCATGCCCTACCCATATTAACTATGGTGTTATGAAGGAAGCTTAGGAGCTGAGCCCTCTTCAAAATGGAAGAGGATTGGCTACTATCTGTATCTGGTTCTTCCCTATTTTTGCGCAGCAGCCCGTTATTAACCCTTAAGTGTGAGTGGCAAGAGCAGTCCCTGTCACTTACAAATCAGGCTGCTGATCAAATGCCGAAAGTTTGGGTTCGGATGGACTCGAGCATGCTCGAGGTTCGCTCATCTCTAATCAGGACCCCTTCAGTGTGATTGTGGGGGTCCCAGTTGTTTCCCCTTACCGCCAGAAGAGTTATACTTACCTCAGGCAGGCTTTATGAGAAGAGCGCTGATAATACTGATCAATGGTATGCAAACTTATGATTGCTTTTAATAGTCCCCCAGGGCGACTTAAATGGTGTAAAAAATAAGGTTTTTAAAAATATGCCAAAGCTCCTCCCCCAATAAAAGTTTAAATCACCCCCTTTCCTATTATACAAATATAATTAAATAAACATATTACATCGTAGCATGCATAATTGCCCAATCTATTAAAATATAACAATACTTTTCCGGCATGGTGAACAACTGAAACGAAAAGAGGGAAAAAACCCTCCAGGATTGCAGATTTTTTTTGTTATATATATTTATTTTAGTGCTTGAAAAGCACTATATTGTAATCCGTATTCTTCTTCTTCTTCTCCCGTTTCTTCTTCCAGCCATTTTTCTGCACGTAATACAGCCCAAACCGCTTTGCGCAAAGACTCCGTTCAAACTGCGTTTCGAAGCCCTCGGCAGCGTGAGGTGTGCTATCTATTTCTCGTTTAGTTAGGATTTGCGTTTTTAAGAAATTTACGTTTAAAGACCCCGAATTTCCCATAGAAAATAATGGCCCATTGGAAATAATGGCCACACTCTAACTGCTAACAGCCAATCACAGCACATATGCAAATAGCTGAAATATAGCAGCCAATAGGAACTCTAAGGTCTTGTCAGGCATGTATCACACCATCCACAGTCACATGTCCACTATTGGCCAATAGAAGATGTAATATATGGAAGGTCCTTAACGATTTTGTCTCACTGACATCAGTAAGATTGTCATGGTAAACGAGCAATGATCTTTACCATTGTAAGTAGCAGAGTTCAGTCAGCAAAATAGCAGAGCTGAGGCAGGCATGTAGCAGTACGGTACACAAGCTGCTCTCTAAAGGGACGGTACCCAAGCCGCTCATAAAGGGACGGTACCCAAGCCGCTCTTAAAGGGACGGTGCCCAAGCTGCTGTGTAAGAGGAATAACATAAGTCGCTCTTACAGGGACAATACCCAAGGCGCTCTTAAAGGGACGGTAACCAAGTCGCTCTTACAGGGACAGTACCCAAGGCGCTCTTACAGGGACGGTACCAAAGCCGCTCTTGAAGGAACGGTACACCCAAGTCGCTCTTAAAGGGACCCAAGTCGATCTAAATGGGTCAAAATAAGTCCCTTTAAGAGAGACCTGTGTCCCTTTAAGAGCAACCTGGGTCCCTTTAAGAGCGACCTGGGTCACTTTAAGAGTGACCTGGGTCCCTTTAAGAGTGAAATTGGTCCCTTTAAGAGCGACCTCGATCCCTTTAAGAGCAACCTGGGTCCCTTTAAGAGCGATCTGGGTCCCTTTAAGAGCGACCTGGGTCCCTTTAAGAGCGACCTGGGTCCCTTTAAGAGCGACCTGGTCCCTTTAAGAGCGACTGGGTCCCCTTAAGAGCGACCTGGGTCTTTTTAAGAGCGACCTGGGTCCCTTAAGAGCGACCTGGGTCCCTTTAAGAGCGACCTGGGTCCCGAGCATTCCTTTTAAGAGCGACCTGGGTCCCTTTAAGAGCGACCTAAGGGTCCCTTTAAGAGCAAAATAAGTCCCCTTTAAGAGCAAAATGGGTCCCTTTAAGAGCGACCTGGGTCCCTTTAAGAGCAAAATGGGTCCCTTTAAGAGCGATCTGGGTCCCTTTAAGAGCAAAATGGGTCCCTTTAAGAGCAAAATGGGTCCCTTTGAGAACGACCTGAGTCCCTCTAAGAGCGACCTGGGTCCCTTTAAGTGTGACCTGGGTCCCTTTATGAGTGAAATTGGTCCCTTTAAGAGCGAACTGGGTCCCTTTAAGAGCGAAATGGGTCTCTTTAAGAGCGACCTGGGTCCCTTTAAGAGCGAAATGGGTCTCTTTAAGAGCGACCTGGGTCCCATTAAGAGCGACCTGGGTCCCATTAAGAGCGAAATGGGTCTCTTTAAGAGCGACCTGGGTCCCATTAAGAGCGAACTGGGTCCCTTTAAGAGCGAAATGGGTCCCTTTAAGAGCGACCTGGGTCCCATTAAGTGCGACCTGGGTCCCTTTAAGAGCAAAGGGACCCAGGTTGCTCTTAAAGCGACCCAGGTCGCTCCTAAAGGGACTCATGTCGCTCTTAAAGGGATGGGAGCCAAGTTGCTCTTAAAGGGACGACACCCAGGATTAAAGTTTCTCTTAAAAGGAAGTCACTGGTAAAGGGGCGCTCTTTTTAAGCACTATGTATTTCCCTGGAAATGCAAATCTAGTTTATATTAAAAAGTGATAAAAATGTTTAATGTACACAAATATGATACTAATAAAAACTTTTACAGTAAAAAAAAGGAAATAAATAGGGCATGCATTATGTATTGAAATATTTTCTTACCTCTTCATAATCAAAAATGCCAAGTAATAGGCTGACAATAGTCACAGCAGAATCAGTAAATGTTCTGTAACTGGGAATGGTCCAACCAAAAAGTAAGTTGCACTAAAAAGAAGAAGAGAAAAAATGTATTTCAAATCAACTGGTGCCAGAGATTTGCAATTTACTTCTGTTAAAAAACCTCAGTATTTATTTATTTTTATTGAAGGATGGTTAATAAAAAGGGCAAAGTGGGTAATTTTGTAAGAAGTAATGTACATAATATACACTGAGTTTGGCTTATTTTGTTTTACTTATTCTATATGTGTATGTGTGTGTGTATATGCTCACTTGTGTAATATTATCTTCATGCATATAAAGTCTGCCTCAGGCAGGCTCTATGTGAAGATCACCGATAACACTGGTCAGTACTATGCAATGGCATAGCATTTACCAGTATATACAATTCAATGATTGTATGTAGGGATGGTCCGAACCTGCAGAGGTTCGGGTTTGTACGAACCTGAACTCTCAGCAATGATTCCCGCTGTCTGCCCGCTCCGTGCAGCGGGTGGATACAGCCGAAGGACCGCCTGGAAAACTGGGATACAGCCATAGGCTGTATCCCAGTTTTCCAGGCGGTCCTATGGCTGTATCCGCCTTCTCCACAGAGGTGGAAGACAGCTGGAATCATTGCCGAGAGTTCAGGTTCGTACAAACCCGAACCTCGGCAGGTTCGGACCATCCCTAATTGTATGTCACCTGGGGGGACTTAAAAAGTGTAAAAATTAAAAATGAAAATATTTGGGGAAAAAATGACAAATCCCTTCCCCCAATAAAAGTTTAAATCACTTTTCCCCTTTCCTATTATACAACTAAAACATGTAAAAATAATTAAAATATATTATACATTGTAGCGTTCGTAATTGCCTAATCTATTAATTGAACAATATTGCTCCCGCATGGTGAACAGTGTAAATGAAAAAAGCGCCAGGATTGCTGATTTTTGTTACATTATATAACAGGGGGGAAAAAAGCGATCAAAAGGTCTGATGTACACAAATGGGACATTAATAAAAACTAGAGCTCATGGTGCAAAAAGTGACGCCCCAAACAGCCCTGTAGGTGAAAAAATAAAATCATTATAAAAGAGTCACAATAGGGCATTTTTAATCAGTTTTACTGTAAAGTGCATTACATAGACACGAGAACCCAATTCTACCCCATAATAACTTCCATTGTTTTGCAACAACAGCCATTATTTGCCCTTATTTTGCCTAGTGGGAACATTGCTTGGCTAAATCTGAACAACGATTAGTTTTTAATTAATTTGTACCCCTGTTAGTTAACCACCCAGTTATAGCTATCCTCCAGCCATGTCTCTATTATTCCCACTATGTCATATTTTTCTTCAGACATTTTTAGGTCCAGTTTGTAAATTTAGGCATTCTGGCATTACTCAACATGCAATTTAAAATTATTATTATTAAGATTCTTTGCTTCTGTCCCTGGACTAACCTAGATACCGTGATCACTGCTTTAGGAAAACCACTAAAAAACAGTTTGGCTCCCCCTTTTGGGCAATCACAACTTGCAGACGTCTGGGAACAGATTCCACAAGGTGGTAAACGCCCTCTATTACTCAAGTTGACCTATGCCCACTACAGCAGCATTTGGCGCACATTTTGCTGAGAAGTGGGAACATCTCACAGCCCAGTCTAGTACATCCCAAACCTATTAATTGGTGTTACAGTCCAATGAATAATGGGGACAAAGCAATTTGAAGAATTTATTGTCATGTTACTCCACCCACTCACTAGTGGTCTGAGCCTGAAGATATGGTACAATGTCCTGTTGCATTATTCCAGGTGACTTTCTGCCATGCATGCTCATGCATGACTGCTATAGCACTGATCATGGCGAGATGCCCAATAATTGTTACTGCGGTCAGCAGGTAAGAAGACCAATCCCCACAGTAACAGCAGTCATTACAGCTCTGAAGGGCTAGGGGTACATCATACTCACAGAAATGGAGTAGGCCACCAGGAGAATTAGGATAGTGAGAAGGAAGCCACTTATTTCATTCGAAGCCTTCTTAAGTGTCATTGTGATGAGGTGAAGATTTGGGTTCAAGTTGAGGAGGCGCCAGAGCTTGACGGTTAATAATGAAACCAGGAAGGCAATACCATAATGATGCATGATGTCTAGGCTGGCAGTCTCATAGAAGCTGACAAATCTACATGGAAGGACAATAACTGGATTATTAACCAAGCAAATGCACAGATAGGATTAACTGAAGAACATTGTTATATATTACTTATAGAAAAAATATGCTGATTTTTATTTTTATTTTTTTACAATAGCACGTTCCATTGTTGTCAATGAAAAATCAGCTGTTAGTGTACAAGAGGGAAAATATTGGCTGTTATTTCAGTGGTTGTAAATGTAATTTACATGTCATTTATTCTTGCCTAATTTCAGGGGAAAAAATTCATTTGGCCGATAATCAGCCTGTGTAAAAGTTTCAGTGATCAGCCATATATATATCGGCTGTATACAGGGGCGTAACTAGAAATGGCTGGGCCCCATAGCGAACTTTCCAAGGCCCCCCCCCCACTTCCCGGCTACTGGGGAAGAAATGGACGTGTGGTTTCGGCCACATACATTGTCTGAATCTTTCTTTTTCTACATGGTTTTTAAATGCTTAAAATATATAACAAGTTTGCACATTAAATGATCTGCATATTGTCTGTAGCGATTCTCGCCATAGGATTGGTAGGTAAAAGCTTCAGACAATGCACATTTAACATATACAGCCATACCAGACCTAATGAACAATACCGCCATACTGTGACTGTATAACACATCCATACCAGACCTGACGCATACCAGACCAACACATTGTGACTGGATAACACCGCCCACCAGACCTGACCAATACCACCATACTATGACTGGATAATAACACCATACCAGACCTGACCAATACCGCCACACTGTGACTGGATAACACCGCCATACCAGACCTGATACCACCATACTGTGACTGGATAACACCACCATACCAGACCTGACCAATACCACCATTCTGTGACTGGATAACACTGCCACACCAGGCCTGACCAATACCACCATTCTGTGACTGGATAACACTGCCACACCAGGCCTGACCAATACCACCATACTATGACTGGATAATAACACCATACCAGACCTGACCATACCGCCATACTGTGACTGGATAACACTGCCATACCAGACCTGACCAATACCGCCATACTGTGACTGTATAACACATCCATACCAGACCTGACCAATACAACCATACTGTGACTAGGTAACAGCACCATACTATGCTGGATAACAGCCTGGTACTGCACTATATTTCCTGTCTGGCACTGCACGTGTGTGTATATGTAGATAGATCCAGCCCGTGAAGCATATACAGTATATATCCTATCTGGCACTTCACATGTATACTGTACTGCACGTGTATGTATATATATATATATATATATA
>NW_027208837.1:0-43937 GCF_027789765.1 Dendropsophus ebraccatus
CAAGTTGGGGATTCTTTTGCAGGTCTCTAAGTGCCGAACGTTGGCTGTAGCTGAGGTTGTGGAAGTGCTGTGTTGGTGTCAGCTGTTGAAGGTCCCTAGTTACCAAGTCCTGGAATACCTCAATACAAGAGATGTCTCCCACCGGTGGGAACTTGGTGCTTTTAGGCTTACAGTCTGTGAAGGGGCCGCTTCCCCTAGATCTCGTGTTAGTCTCAAGTAGTCCCGTAAGCTCCCTAACTGCAGGTAGGTCTTCTATACAGATGCCAAGCTCCTGGCAGTCCCTTCTGTCCTTCTGTCTGTATGTTTTGTGCCATTTCAGTTTTCTTGTAAACAGATTGATGTCCTTCGTCCAGGTGAATGGGTCATAGTCAGTGGTGGGTACAAAAGAAAGGCCATATGAGAGTACTTATATGTGTTCATCGGTTACGGGGACGGTGGACAAGTTTAAGACCTGGGTCTGTTCTACCGTCCCATGTGTTTTGTGCCTCGTGGTGGTTGTTGACGGGATGGAGGTCCATACTTTCCCCTCCCCCGTTTCTTCCCTAAAAAAGGTTGGGCTGAGGAAGGTGCATACGATGTAGAAGAGCTGTCCGCCACATGTGTTGTTGTTATATTGTCCAGATGCGGGCGGTCTACTACGTGACCTATTAGGGTCGTCTCTAGTCCTCCCTGTTCTCCTGTTTCCCTCCCTTGGTTGGGTGTCAGTGTCAGAGGCCTCTGTATCTGATGATGACAGGTCCGTTTCCTGCTCCCTACTCTTCTTTTGTTTTTCCAAAACTGTATAGGCTCTGTTCTCTCTGAAATCCTGGAGATCCCTGGAGAATTGAGCGTGCTTCCTTTCCTTCAGATGGTATTGGTAGTGTTCAACTGATGATTTCAGTTGGTCTTCCTTGTTAGCAAATTCCGGGTCACTACTAAATTTTAGCACAATCTCCTTTTGTTCCGCTAATTTTTTTACTAGCTACCTCTAAGTTAGTTTTTTCTTCATGTTCATGTTCATTGCCTATACAAGAAAACTGGCCCCTACATCGCCATACCTGCCTTTGGGTAATTCTCTTAATGCCAACCCCTTACACTTGAGGTTCACATTGGAGTGGAATACCTAAAGCATTTCCTTTATAGACTTAACTTTAGTTGGCAATATACACGAACAGACAGTGAGTACCAACACGTATCACAAGCCCATAGCTGGCAATACTATTGTTCGCCCAATCATGCCATCCACCGCACACAATTAAAGCTGAACCACTAGGGGAACTCACAAGAGCAAATCGTAATTGCTCTGGTGAGGGGATGTGGCTACAAGAAAAACGCCAAGTGTTGGACGGATTGTCTGAACGTGGCTATAAAAATGGATGATAGATCGTGCTGAGAAGAGGGTAGCTGGATGCACACGTGACACTAAATAGGGGAACTTCTTGGTCATTCTTCTGCTAAATTCCCCTCTGGTTGACTGGTTGTCAGGCCAGGCTGTGAAGGCCTCATCCTCTGGAGCAGCAGGAGAAGGATACAGGTAGAATATGAAGCGATAGAGGAGACTGACAAAAAGCTCAACAACTGGAGAACGTCCGGCAGATGAGGAGCGGGCGTGACGCCCCTGAGGATCAGGTGGGGACAGAGATGGCTGAGCCGCAGGTATCACCTCATACATAGACCCACATTAGATTTCCACTGTGGTTATTGGTGTGGAAATGGCACAGATTTTCCCTTTGACAAATAATCCCACAAGATTTCTGCTGCACTTAATCCCTCCTTGACTGTAGTGCTGCAAAAAATTTTTTGAAAAAAAAAAAGATACGAAGATGGTAAATAAAGATATTGGGGGAGATTTATTAAACCTTATGAGGAACTATATGTTCCTATAGTGCACGGAGCGCTGAGGATGAGAAGGATTCTTGCTTTCATCCTCAGCACCGTTTCCGGGATATGAGGAGATTAATCCGTATGCTAATAAGTTGTTTTGGTGCACTGTCCAGCCCGCTCTGCTGATATTCATTAGGGGGGGGGGGGGAGCGGCCAGGGGGCAGATCAGTACATGTTGGAGCTGTAGCCCCACCCCCAGTGCACGAAAACAACTTATAACATAGGGATTTAACTCCTAATATCACAGAAATTGTGCTGAGGATGAATGGAAGAAACGTAACTTCATCCTCAGCGCCCTGTGTGAGAGACAGTGGCGTAGCTATAGGGGTCGCAGCGGTCGCCATGGCGACAGGGCCCCTACGCTAGGGGGGGCCCGCGTGGCCCCCCTTGCCACTTGTCTCTGAGCATTCCGAGAAGCTGCGGCCGCGCAGCTTCTCGGGATGCACAGATCGCTTTGATGTTCCGCCCGCACAGTGAGCGGGCGGAACATTAAAGCGATCAGAATACATGAGCAGGACCTGTCAGCGTCCTACTCCTGTATTCCCTCCGATAGGCTGCCGGCACTTCATACCAGCAGCCTATGGGACGCCGGGACGTGACCTCTCCGGCAGGCGTGATGATGTGACGTCATCACGCCTGCCGGAAGTCCCGTCCCTGTGGCTTGCAAGATGGAGCCAGAAGAGGAGGAAGAGCTGCTGCCTGCAGCCACACAGGTGAGTATGATGTTTGTTTTTTTAGGGGCACCTCTGGGGGCATTATTAGTTCATGGGGGCACCTCTGGGGGCATTATTAGTATATGGGGGCCCATGGGGGGCACCTCTGGGGATATTATTAGTTCATGGGGCACCTCTGGGGGCATTATTAGTTCATGGGGGGTACCTCTGGGGGCCTTATTAGTATATGGGGCACCTCTGGGGGCATTATTAACTCATGGGGGCACCTCTGGGGGCATTATTAACTCATGGGGGCACCTCTGGGGGCATTATTAGTATATGGAGGCACCTCTGTGGGCATTATTAGTTCATGGGGGCTTCTCTGGGTGCATTATTAGTATATGGGGGCACCTCTGGGGGCATTATTAGTTCATGGGGGTACCTCTGGGGGCATTATTAGTTCATAGGGGGCACCTCTGGGGCATTATTAGTTCATGGGGGCATCTCTGGTGGCATTGTTAGTATATGGGGACACCTCTGGGGGCATTATTAGTTCATAGGGGGCACCTCTGGGGGCATTATTAGTTCATGGGGGCACCTCTGGGGGCATTATTAGTTCATAGGGGGCACCTCTGGGGGCATTATTAGTATATGGGGGCACCTCTGGGGGCATTATTAGTATATTGGGGCACCTCTGGGGGCATTATTAACTCATGAGGGCACCTCTGGGGGCATTATTAGTATATGGGGGCACCTCTGGGGGCATTATTAGTTTATAGGGGGCACCTCTGGGGGCATTATTAGTTCATGGGGGCACCTCTGGGGGCATTATAAGTTCATGGGGGCACCTCTGGGGGAATTATTAGTATATGGGGGCACCTCTGGGGGCAATATTAACTCATGAAGGCACCTCTGGGGGCATTATTAGTATATGGGGCACCTCTGGGGGCATTATTAGTTCATGGGGGCTTCTCTGGGGGCATTATTAGTATATGGGGGCACCTCTAGGGGCATTATTTGTTTATTGGGGGCACCTCTGGGGGCATTATTAGTTCATGGGGGCACGTCTGGGGGCAATATTAGTATATGGGGCATCTCTGGGGGCATAAGTTCATGGGGGCACCTCTGGGGGCATTATTTGTTCATGGAGGCACCTCTGGAGGAATTTTAGTATATGGGGGCACCTCTGGGGGCATTATTAGTATATGGGGGCACCTCTGGGGGCATTATTAGTATATGGGGGCACCTCTGGGGGCATTATTAGTTCATAGGGGGCACCTCTGGGGGCATTATTAGTTCATTCGGGCACCTCTGGGGGCATTATTAGTTCATGGGGCACCTCTGGGGGCATTATTAGTTCATAGGGGGCACCTCTGGGGGAATTATTAGTTTATGGGGGCACCTCTGGGGGCATTATTAGTATATGGGGGCACATCTGGGGGCATTATTAGTATATGGGGGCACCTCTGGGGCATTATTAGTATATTTGGGCACCTCTGGGGGCATTATTAGTATATGGGGGCACCTCTGGGGGCATCATTAACTCATGGGGGCACCTCTGGGGGCATTATTAGTATATGGGGGCACCTCTGGGGGCATTATTAGTTTATAGGGGGCACCTCTGGGGGCATTATTAGTTCATGGGGGCACCTCTGGGGGCATTATTAGTTCATGGGGGGCACCTCTGGGGGCATTATTAGTATATTGGGGCACCTCTGGGGGCAATATTAACTCATGGGGGCACCTCTGGGGGCATTATTAGTATATGGGGGCACCTCTGGGGGCATTATTAGTTCATGGGGCCTTCTCTGGGGGCATTATTAGTATATGGGGGCACCTCTTGGGGCATTATTAGTTCATAGGGGGCACCTCTGGGGGCATTATTAGTATATGGGGGCACCTCTGGGGGCATTATTAGTTCATAGGGGGCACCTCTTGGGGCATTATTAGTTCATGGGGGCACCTCTGGGGGCATTATTAGTATATGGGGGCACCTCTGGGGGCATTATTAGTTCATGAGGGCACCTCTGGGGGCATTATTAGTATATGGGGCATCTCTGGGGGCATAAGTTCATGGGGGCACCTCTGGGGGCATTATTAGTTCATGGAGGCACCTCTGGAGGCATTATTAGTATAAGGGGGCACCTCTGGGGGCATTATTAGTATATGGGGGCACCTCTGGGGGCATTATTAGTATATGGGGGCACCTCTGGGGGCATTATTAGTTCATGGGGGCACCTCTGGGGGCATTATTAGTTCATGGGGGCACCTCTGGGGCATTATTAGTTCATGGGGGCACCTCTGGGGGCATTATTTGTATTTGGGGGCACCTCTGGGGGCATTATTAGTTCATAGGGGGCACCTCTGGGGGCATTATTAGTTCATAGGGGGCACCTCTGGGGGAATTATTAGTTCATGGGGGCACCTCTGGGGGCATTATTAGTATATGGGGGCACCTCTGGGGGCATTATTAGTATATGGGGGCACCTCTGGGGGCATTATTAGTATATTTGGGCACCTCTGGGGGCATTATTAGTATATGGGGGCACCTCTGGGGGCATTAGTTCATGGAGGCACCTCTGGGGGCATTATTAGTTCATGGAGGCACCTCTGGGGGCATTTTTAGTATATGGGGGCACCTCTGGGGACATTATTAGTATATGGGGGCACCTCTGGGGGCAATGTTAGTATATGAAGGGACCTCTGGGGGCATTATTAGCTCATAAGGGCACCTCTGGGGGCATTATTAGTTCATGGGGGCACCTCTGGGGGCATTATTAGTATATCGGGGCACCTATGGGGGCATAAATAGCTCATGGGGGCACCGCTGGGGGCATTATTAGTATATAGGGGCACCTCTGGGGGCATTATTAGTATATAGGGGCACCTCTGGGGGCATTATTAGTTCATGGGGGCACCTCTGGGGGCATTATTAGCTCATGGGGGCATCTCTGGGGGCATTATTAGCTCATGGGGGCACCTCTGGGGGCATTATTAGCTCATGAAGGCACAGCAAGGAATCCTACATACAGGGGGCACAGCAGGGGATCCTACATACAGGGGGGCACCCCAAACAGCGCAGTTACTTTGGGTGCCCCGAGGTGACAGCTACTACATTATCTGTACTCAGAGATATCACTGTTATCTGTGGTGTTACATAGGACTGCAGGTGATATCAGGTGACTTCTCCAGGTTGCAGAAGTTCAAACTTCATCGTGCCCTGCTGACAGTTTATTATGGGAGTTGTAGTTTTGCAGCATGTGGCTCTTCAGGTTGCAGCACTAAAACCCACATTGTTTCCAACTGGCAATTTATGATGAGAGTTTTAGTTTTTCAGCTGGAGAGTCAAAGATTGGAATACAATGATTAGACAATGAAACAGTACAGTCCCTTAATTATAGGGGGAAGTAGTGCAGTACATGAGGTGGAGGCAGTGACAGGGCATTAGAACATGGTGGCACATTAGAGTAATTGGATATAACGTTAGATATGACTTTGCCTGATCGGGTGAGATGGGGGGCCCCAAGCTAACATTTTGCACCAGGACCCATGAGCCTTTAGCTACGCCTCTGGTGAGAGATATCACCAGTAGTAATAGTTTCCCTTTAACATTGCAGTACAAAGTGTATAACACTGTCATTAGTTCTGTAGGTGTTCAATGGATGACAGATTCGCTTTAAATGAATTATCTAGGATTGGAAAAACATTCTTCCACAAATAGCGACATACGTGTCCTCAGGTTGTGTGTGGTATTACAACTCAGTTCCATTGACTTCAGTGGATCTGAGCTGCAATTCCATAAACAAACTGAGGACAGGAGTGGTCCTGTTTTTATAGGAATACGGTCATGTTTTACTAATCCTGGATAACCTCTTTAAGGTTTTTAGTTGCCAAACAAATAAAGGTTGTTCTGGAGACGCAAAAATACCCCCCTTAATTTACTAATACATTGCTTTAATAAAGTTACATTACTTTGTAAGATAACTTTATTAAAATAAATGTATGTATTTTGGTAGCAAATAGTCGACCATTTATTCATACATTTCCAGCAGGAATAAAAGGAGTGACACAATGCAGAGCGCTCAGAAGAGACGCTCCACAATTGCTTTTTCCTAAACCAGACATGTCAGGAGAGCTGACCGATCCTCCAGATCCTCTGATCAGTGCTTTACTCTCTCATATAGTCGGCAGTGTGATAACTTGTGTACAAATGATTCTGACCACTGTATGGCGGTATTATTGGCTGTATTGTTCTTTGTGTAGCGGTAATGGATACTTGTCACCTGTGCCTGATCATGTGACTTGGTGTTTCCATGGTCCACTGTTATTTTCCTTCTTATGACCATAGTTTAGTTCTCATGTTTAAGCAGGTATCGAAGACTGTCATAAAGTAAAGCAAGAGTGCCGTGACATGTGACATGTGTTGTGTACTGCAATAGGAGGTAACCCCCCCCCCCTACACACCTAATGGGGAAATTGCCTAACTACCGGGGGCATCTACTTATGAGGGGGGATTAACCTACTGCACTTCTGCCCCTTCATTCCAGCAATCAGTAAGGGTCTCAGCACCTTTTCCCCACCCACACAATCTTCTAGCGTGTCACTATGACATATCAGAAGTTTGTCCAAATAATAGGAAACCTTTAAAAAATGTTAAATAACAAATATAAGAAAACTGCCCACTTGATGAAAATTTAACTCACCCCCTTTTTCCCATTTTTCAAATAAAAATGTAACTAAAAACAGCCAGACTTGGTATCACCATGTGCGGAATGATCCGGACACTACCTGGAAGTAAAGACACAGACACAAAGATGTAAAGGGGCAAAAAAAGATATTTTATTTCAAGTTATAGGGAGAGTAATTTGACATGTATGACTGTGGGGGCTGTGAGGCTGAGATGATCCTGAGGAAGGCAAAAACCCCTAAGAGGGAAGAGTCAATTGTCCTCAAGGGGAAAAATTCCTTCCCGACCCCAAATGTGGCGATCAGAGCAAGTCCCAGGATCACAGCCGCTATCTATGTGTAGTGCATGTTTATGTGTATATATATATATATATATGTGTGTGTGTGTGTAGTCGTCATGTGTCTGTGAGGTGACATACTTACCAGGCTTGTAGCGGAGAGTTCAGGGATAATAGCGCTGTGGTAAGATCACTGGTGTCAATGGCCCCAGGGCTACAACAAGCAGCTATTATTCCTGAACTCTCTTGGTGCCAGATGGGAAATACTCACCGGCTGCTCCTGGGGTGTAGAGGGTCATTAGGAGGTGGTGGTTTCTGATGCCAGCCGGATATTGGAGGATGCCCAGTCAAGTTCTGATGGATGTTAATTTGCCTACGGATGCTACAGACACCTCCTCCAGACTCCTCCAGATGTTTAAAGGAGTCTTCTCCCCCTTTTTCTGATGTTATAGGGGGCCTCCTCCTTTTCCCCATTTGAGGCAAATGAACCCCAATGATGTTAATGGCGCCTCATTTGCCTCTAGGTGTTACAGTGGTTATCTGGGGAGCTGAACAGGCATTTCCTTTCCTCTCTCACCGGCATCTCACTTCCAGTTTGGTGACATCTCATCCCAACAACTTCTGACCTGGTATAGGTGGCGGCTGAGGTGGGAGATCAGGTACTATGGTGTGATAACCACATGTGGGTGAAACCAGTCCCACCGGTAGTGGCCAATATATGCATAATGATGGAATATCATGTGTACATTGGCTACCACTGGTTTCACCCACATGTGACAATCGCAGCCCAGTACCTGCCCCACTGTCTCAGCCCGCCGCCTTTATGCCAAGTCAGATAGTGTAGAATGAGAAGACACCAAACCGGAGGAGAGACAAAAGGAAAGATAATGCCTTCTAGCTCCCTAGCTAACTTATCTAAGGGCGCCTCCTCCAGACCCCTCTAGGTGTTCTTAGAGTCTAGTCCTCCTATTTTTGATGGTAAAGAGGGCTCCTCCTTCCCCCATGTGAGGCAAATAAACCCACCTGATGTTACGGGCCCCTAATTTGCCTCTAGATGTTAAAAGGGGTTATCTGGGGAGCTGAAAAGATATTTCCACCATTACCTGCATCTCACTTCCAGTTCGGACTCACCTCATTCCAACATCTTCTGACCTGGCAAAGGTCTGAGACAGTAGATCAGGTACTATGGTGTGATCAACACATGTGGGTGAAACTCACCGCCAGCAGTGGTCAATGTACGCGCAATGTTGTGATGACATCGGCAACATTGTTTGTACATTGGCCGCCACTGGTTTCACCCACATGCAACAATCGCAACAAAGTACCTGCCCCACTGTCTCAGGCCGCCTCCGTTTTGCTAGGTAAGAAGATGATGGTGCGAGAGGAGACGAAACCAGAAGTGAGACGCCGGCGAGGAAGGAAATGCCTTTTTAGTTACTTAGATAACCTCTTTAAGGGCACCTCCTCCAGACCCCTCTAGGTGTTGTGAGTGTCTACTCCTCCTATCTCTGATGGTAAAAGGGGGCTCCTCCTCCCCCATGTGTGGTAAATATATCCTCCGGATGTTATGGGCGCCCCATTTACCACTTGATGTTAAAAGGGGTTATCTGGGGAGCTGAAAAGATATTTCCTTTCCACCATTACCAGCATCTCACTTCCAGTTGGGACTCATCTCATCCCAACATCTTCTGACCTGGCAAAGGTCTGAGACAGTAGATCAGGTACTATGGTGTGATCACCACATGTGGGTGAAACTCACCGCCAGCAGTGGTCAATGTACGGGCAATGTTGTGATGACAGTGGCAACATTGTTTGTACATTGGCCGCCACTGGTTTCACCTGCATGCACCAATCACAACAAAGTACCTGCCCCACTGTCTCAGGCCGCCTCCGTTTTGCCAGATAAGAAGATGATGGTGCGAGAGTAGACCAAACCAGAAGTGAGACGCCGGCGAGGAAGGAAATGCCTTTTTAGTTGCCTTGATAACCCCTGTAAGGGCGCCTCCTCCAGACCCTCTAGGTGTTCTTAGAGTCTAGTCCTCCTATTTTTGGTGGTAAAAGGGGGCTCCTCCTTCCCCCTTGTGAGGCAAATAAATCCTCCGGATGTTACGGGCCCCTAATTTGCCTCTAGATGTTAAAAGGGGTTATCTGGGGAGCTAAAAAGATATTTCCACCATTACCAGCATCTCACTTCCAGTTCGGACTCATCTCATTCCAACATCTTCTGACTTGGCAAAGGTCTGAGACAGTAGATCAGGTATTATGGTGTGATCACCACATGTGGGTGAAACTCGCCGCCAGCAGTGGTCAATGTACGGGCAATGTTGTGATGACAGTGGCAACATTGTTTGTACATTGGCCGCCACTGGTTTCACCCACATGCAACAATCACAACAAAGTACCTGCCCCACTGTCTCAGGCCGCCTCCGTTTTGCCAGGTGAGAAGATGATGGTGTGAGAGGAGACGAAACCAGAAGTGAGACACTGGCGAGGAAGGAAATGCCTTTTTAGTTACCTAGATAACCCCTTTAAGGGCACCTCCTCCAGACCCCTCTAGGTGTTGTGAGTGTCTACTCCTCCTATCTCTGATGGTAAAAGGGGGCTCCTCCTCCCCCATGTGTGGTAAATGTGTCCTCCGGATGTTATGGGCGTCCCATTTACCACTTGATGTTCTGGACGCCTCCTCCTCCAGACAGCTCCAGATGGTCGGGTGTCTTCTCCTCACTCTGGCGGCGCTGTGTTACCTAGATAGGATATATAACAAGCAATGTGTTAATAATGACAGGTTACATATATAGGCTCCATATGAATATACAGTCAGAATAAAAGTGATCTGAGGTGTGAGGGGATTTTGGGTACTCACCTTTACTCCTCCTTGGTGGCGCAGCAGCAGCAGAACAGCGCCCGCAGTCTATAAGGGAAGGAGAAAAACCAGCATGACTTTCCTGAGATCAGACCCGTCAGCAGTGATGGGGAATAGACATTACACTGGAGAGAGGGGACTCAGTGCTATCCTAGTGGGTGAGATACAGGCGGCACCATGTCACTTGTATGTCTGTATTATGGACATGAGGCCTTTCATGGTTATTATATGTGACTGATAATATAATATATAGTGATGACATGAGGATATACAGTGCAGCAATAGAGGTGTGTTATCATGTAAATGTATCATCCCATATATTTACCTGGATAAGATGGATCTCCTCCTGCTGCTGCTTCTGCCGAGGAGAAATGACCAAGAAATGAAGGGAAATCAATGGTTAGTGTAAGGAAACCAGAATTTTTGAGCACATTATATAGAAACAATACTCTTTTACCAGCTCTATTCACACCTGCAGTAATATACTATTCACCATTACCCACAATAGAAATTAGATCCCACCTCCAAATAGAGCGCCCCCGTCCTCTCTCTATATACAGCATGGTAAATAACAATTCCTTGCTTCACAATGTTATAAGTTTTGTTTCATTACCTGGGGATCTCCATGGCCATCCCTTCGTCCTCCTCGTCCTCCTCTTCTTCTCTGTGTATAGAACGTAAACCATCTCATATATAAATATATTGTTATATTACACATTAAATATTTTATTGTAAAGAAGGTGATTGCAATAGTAATGTAGTGAGCTGTACACTGCTCTATACAATGACCATATAGTACTGTATATTGCAGGTACAGCCAGCTAAAGTATAAAGTGTATGGGGACCTTAACAACTAAGTCCCAGTGTCAGCAGTTTGTAATGTGAATAAATGCTGTTAAAATAAATAGAAAAATATGATTCTATGTCTAACTAGAGCGCCCCCTATCCTGCCCTCCCACTGCTCTTCTCTCTATACAGGATGGGAAAAAAATAAACGTGTATTCACAATACTATAAGCTTTGAGCCCTTTACCTGGGGATGTCGTCAGCCACGTCCTCTTCCTCGTCGACGTCGATTTCACTGTGTAGAGAACATACACCAGCTTGTATATATATATATATATATATATATATATATATATATATATATATACACACACATTCTATCTTCCTGTCGCTCCTCTCTCTATACAGTATAGTAAAAAAACCAAAAAAACTTGTATTCACAATACTATAAGCTTTGAGCCCTCACCTGGGGATGTCCGCAGCCGCGCCATCTTCCTCGTCGTCGTCGATTTCACTGTGAACATACACCAGCTTGTATGTATATATATATATATATATATATATATATATATATATCAGGGTGGATTTGTTTTAAATCAAACTGATTTAAATCACGATTTAAATCACGATTTAAATCACTAGTCTGGAAGGCTTGATTTAAATCAGTGATTTAAATCAAAGTTTCTACCTAAACTAGTTCTTGCTACTTTAACATGCAAGTAGATGAAGATTTTTAGAATCACTTTTTATATTACTTTTTTCTCCCCAGTTTAATGGGTTAATCATTCATATTTGGACACCACTGTTCTGTTGTACTTAGGAAGGAGAAAAATAATCCTGAACTTAATAACAATTTAAATGGATTTATTCAACTGAAACAATAACAACATTACAGCATACGTTATTTGCTTAAACAAACATCCATGTTAACTAATTTGGCTAAACAAAAAAAAAAAAAATAGTCCAAACAATCAGAAACATATTGTCTAACTTCTTGGACTTGGTACTGAAGGGGATGATTCTGTATTCATAGGTTTGTAGAACAATAGGATTAAAGTGTCACTGTCGTGAATTTTTTTTTTGCAGAAATCAATAGTCCAGGCGATTTTAAGAAACTTTGTAATTGGGTTTATTATCCGAAAAATGCATTTTTATCATGAAAAAGCAGTTTGAAGCTCTCCCCCCTGTCTTCATTGTTCTCCTATGGAGAGAGCTAAAGAAAAGACCAAAACAGGACAACAAAGAGTTAATCTACAAATCCCTCACCCGTTATCTGTTCTGACCATCACCAGTGACCTGTCTGAGCTCAGATTACAGCTGTCACCCAGCTCCGTGCCTGTAATCCTCTGTTATCTGCTTTCTGCTGCCGGCTAACTCCCTCCTTCCCCCTCCCCCCTCCCCTCTCCCTAGAACAGACAGGGTACGTCTCCTGCAACAAGTCACAATTTTCAGATTTTTCAGAGTGGATGAAAAAGAGGAAGGAGGGGGGGACCTGGGAAAAGGCTTTTTACATGCAGATAATGGCAGATTTGGCTAATAAACCCAATTACAAAGTTTCTTAAAATCGCCTGGACTATTGATTTCTGCAAAAAAAAAAAAATACGACAGTGACTCTTTAAGGTCTTTTTCTCAACTCTGTGTTGTAACATTTGAGAACATTTACAGCCTTTATTCTACTGAGTTAAACAACTCAGCTTTATCTCATGATGGAAGAACCTTTGGATGGTAAAATATTTTCCTCAAAAAGCAGTTTATTGAAAAAAATCCGATTTAAATCAAAAAAATCCGATTTAAATCAAAAAAATCCGATTTTTTTGATTTTTTAAAAAAAATCATTGATTTTTATCCACCCTGATATATATACACACACACATATACACATCCTGTCTTCCTGCTGCTCCTCTCTCTATACAGGATGGTAAAAAAAATAAACATCTATTCACAATGCAATAAGCTTTGAGCCCTCACCTGGAAAAGTCTGCAGCCTCGTCCGCCTCCTCCTCTTCGTCAGTCTCACTGTATATAGAACATAAACCAGCTTGTGTATATAAATATATATAGACATTTATTAAGACCGTAGTAAATCCAGCAGGACCTGTACCTACCACAAGGCAGCTGCAGAAATCTACAAGTGCTCCGCAGCAGGTGCAGAAATCTACAAGTGCTCCGCAGCAGGTATAGAAATCTACAAGTGCTCCGCAGCAGGTGCAGAAATCTACAAGTGCTCCGCAGCAGGTATAGAAATCTACAAGTGCTCCGCAGCAGGTGCAGAAATCTACAAGTGCTCCGCAGCAGGTATAGAAATCTACAAGTGCTCCGCAGCAGGTGCAGAAATCTACAAGTGCTCCGCAGCAGGTATAGAAATCTACAAGTGCTCCGCAGCAGGTATACAAATCTACAAGTGCTCCGCAGCAGGTATAGAAATCTACAAGTGCTCTGCAGCAGGTGTAGGTTTCTGCCCTGATTTTTCCCTGTTTTTCGGTATAAACCATGATAAATTAGTAGCAGGGCCGTCTTAACAGCATTATGGGCCCCTGGGCAGAGGTGCGAATTGGGCCCCCCGCGGCCGCCGCCATCAAACCCCCCCCCCCCCCCCCCGATTTTTGCAACCCCGCGCCTAGCCAGTACAATTACTTCTGACCCCCCTACACACACACTACCCCCATCTGCCCCCCCTACACACACACTACCCCCATCTGCCCCCCTACACACACACTGCCCCCATCTAATCCCCCCTACACACACACACACACACTACCCCCATCTGCCCCCCTAAAAACACATTACCCCCATCTGCCCCCCCTCCTCCCCCTACACACACACTACCCCCATCCTCCTTCTCCCCCTACACACACTACCCCCATCCTCCTCCTCCCCCTACACACACACACACACACACACTACCCCCATCCTCCTCCTACACACACTACCCCCATCCTCCTCCTCCTCCTACACACACTACCCCCATCCTCCTCCTACACACACTACCCCCATCCTCCTCCTCCCCCTACACACACAAACACATTACCCCCATCCTCCTCCTCCTCCTACACACACTACCCCCATTCTCCTCCTCCTCCTACACACACTACCCCCATCCTCCTCCTACACACACTACCCCCATCCTCCTCCTCCTCCTACACACACTACCCCCATCCTCCTCCTACACACACTAGCCCCATCCTCCTCCTCCTCCTACACACACTACCCCCATCCTCCTCCTCCTCCTACACACACTACCCCCATCCTCCTCCTCCTCCTACACACACTACCCCCATCCTCCTCCTCCTCCTACACACACTACCCCCATCCTCCTCCTACACACACTAGCCCCATCCTCCTCCTCCTCCTACACACACTACCCCCATCCTCCTCCTCCTCCTACACACACTACCCCCATCCTCCTCCTCCTCCTACACACACTACCCCCATCCTCCTCCTCCTCCTACACACACTACCCCCATCCTCCTCCTACACATTACTACCCCCATCCTCCTCCTCCTACACACACACTAGTACCCCTATCCTCCTCCTCCTACACACACTACTACCCCCATCCTCCTCCTACACGCACACACACATTACCCCCATCCTCCTACACACACTACTACCCCCATCCTCCTCCTCCTACACACACACACTGCCAACCCCCCGGCCGCCAACACTATTCCCCACACACTATCCCTGCAGACCGCCATCCCCCGCCCCAAACACACACAGTAATCCTCCGGGGGTTACAATACTCCCCCCCGTGGCCGTGCAGCAGCCTGAGGTAAAGAAGCGCGGCAGGGGAGAAGCCTGATGCCGCTACAGCTACTTGTGGACAGGAGAGAGGCGGGGCCGGAGCGTGCGGCCGTCCACTGCGGCCCTCCGTCCAATGAAGAGTGGGGTGGTGACGTCACGATGGCGTCCGGACGTACGACGAAGTGATGCCGGCTGATCCCGCTCCCGCGGCCCGCCAGCGCTGAAGTAACAGCAGCATGGGGCCTCTGATAGTGATCTCTCACAGGCCCCGGCTTCTGTTATTTCGGCGCTGGCAGGATCAAAAAGACTTTCGGGGCCCCCTCGGACGCAAGGGCCCCCGGGCAGCCGCCTACCTTGCCCAATGGGTAAGACGGCCCTGATTAGTAGCAGATGGAGGCCACAGCTTTTTGTGCCCCTTTCTCAATGTGCTCAGGGCTGCACATATATAAATCTGCCCCATAGTTTTTGGGGATATGGGAATATAAATATGAGTTTTTGGCGCGGAACATAGATATAAATGGACTCATATAATCAATCTATATCATGGAGATGGATGATTATATCTCAGCTGCTTCTTCATACTTACACGATGGTCTCCAGGCTCGGGATCCAACTGTAGAGCGGGTACTTGTCGTCTCTGTAATAGAGAACATAGGGTTGGTTAGGAGGATTGGTACTTGGTCCCATTTGAAACTTTCAGAAAATGTTATTTATTGTGACATCTCAATAAAAACATGAAATCCATCAGGATATTTATTAACCCCTTGTCATCACTGCCAGTTTTCCCCTTAAGGGGATGTGCACATTGAGGAATAGGCGAGGAATTTAAAGCGGGATCCGCTCTTAGGGTGTGTTCATTTTTCAGAATCTGCACGGATCATCTCCAGTGGATTCCGCCGCTCGCCCCTGCTCGCACAAGTGTGCCTCTCCACCTGTCCCATTCTATGGTCGGGCGGATTCCGACATCTGCCCAAAGAATTGACATGCCAATTCTTTGGGCGGATGGCGGAATCCCCCCGACCATAGAATGGAGTCAATGGAACAGGAGGAGATGCGGGCAGTGGAATCCGTGGCAGGTTATCCGTGCGGATTCCATAATGTGAGCACACCCTAAATTTCCGCTTGAAATTCTTCCCATAAAATTTGAATAGAGCAATTCCATTGTGTTCAATGGTATTTCTGCTCTGTTGTTCACACAGCAGAATTTTCTGCCGCGGATCCGCCTTCCGACAAAGAATTGACTTGTCAATTTTTTGGGCCGATTCCAGCAGGGGAATCCTATAGAAGTCAATGGGGTTTGAATTCTGCTTGAATTCCCCTTGAATTCTGCCAAAGCTGAATAGATGAATTTCAAGCAGAAAACTTTCCTCTTCAATTCCTCGCTGGTAACCCGCCTCGGATTAGGCCACTCACGCTGGAACACATCTCCACCCATGCCATAGACTCTGTTCTATGGCCGGTCAGATTCCGCCATCCACCAATGACAAGTCAATTCTTTGGGTGTATGGCGGAATCCGTCCGACCATAAAATGGAGTCTATGGCAAGGGCAGAAATGTGTGCGAGCGGGGGCGAAAACTATTGTAAAAATAATGTATTAGATTTTTTTGCTGTTTTCGTATAGTGTAATTACCTGAAAATCCACGGGGCGTCCATCACGGCCATCTTCCACCTATTACATAATAATAAAAATAATAATTGCATATTATAAAGGGGATATTAGTCTGTCCTCCAAGTGCTGCATGTTGGGGGAAGTTTTATAGAAACATGTACATTGGAAATCCACTGGCCCAGATTTATTAGACCAGATGATCTGACTATAAATGCGCTGTTAGCACTGGGGATTTGGGTTGGAATATTTTTGTGACAATTTTGCACAAAATCTATGCAAAAAAAACTCTGTATGAAGTACAATATGTGAGTTCACCTTAAAAAAAAGTCTTCTTACTTTTTTATATTAAATCAAAGGACATTTTTTAAAATACCCAAGGGGATGTTGCTAGGCATCAGATCCCTCCTGTGTACCTGTAGGTGTCTTAAAGGTTTGGCTTAACCTGTAAGGTGCCACTGCTTCCCTAGCTCCAATCAGCATTTAGACGGTACGATATATCGTACGATAATTCGTTTTGCGATCGTTTTAAGATCGCTTAAGCCGGCCAAAGGCCGCCCGCAGCCCGGCCCGCCCGCAGCCCATCCTCCGCCCGCAGCCCGGCCCTCGCTTCTCCGCAGCCCGGCCCCGCATCCTACAGCCCCCTGCGCGGCTCGATGGCCCCCCCCCTCCCCGCCGGCCGATCAGCACCCCTGCCGCCCCGATCGCCACCCCCGCTGAAGAGGAGCACTGATTGGCTGAAGAGGAGCTGTTTGAAATTCCCGGCTCCCCTCTTCAGCCAATCAATGCACTGAAGAGGGGAGGTGGGAATTTTGAACACCCGCTACGCCGAGCAGGTAAGGTATGCTCGTGGCGGGGGTGGCGATCAAGCCGCCGGGGGTGGCAATCGAACCGGCGGTGGTGGCGATCGAGCCAGCGCAGGGGGCTGTAGGATGCGTGGCCGGGCTGCGGAGGAGCGGGGGCCGGGCTGCGGGCGGGCGGACTTTCACGACGACCGTTTACACAAAGCGATCAGCGAAACTTTTGCGAACGACCAACGATGATTTGAGAACTTGTTCAAAGATCAAAATGAACGATTTCTCACTCGTTGTTTGATCGTTCACTGCGTTTACATGTACGATTATCGTTCGAATTTGACTGTTATCGCGCAAATTCGCGCGATAATCGTTACGTGTAAACGCAGCATAATAGTGCGTTTACACAGACAAATTGAGCTGACAGATCTTTGAAGCCAAAACCAGGAACAGACTATAAACAGGGATCAGGTCATAAAGGAAAGACTGGGATCTATCCCCTTTTCAAATCCATTCCTGGCCTTGGCTTCCAAAATCTGTCAGATAAATCTTTCTGTGTAAACGCACCCTTAGTTCAGACAAATCGCCATGTTACACGGCCTGATTGACAATGTAAATGAGCACCAATCTGCTAGATCGACGCTCATTTACTGAGCCTATTACACAGCTCAATAATCGTGCAGCATGGACTGTATATATATTTGTTGTTAGCGATGTCCGTGTAGCCCTTGCCTTTAGTGTAAAATAATAAAGTATATACATACCTGCCACGCTCCACAATGCTTCTACCCAGTCCCAGTATCTTCCTGGCTGCTGCTGCCGGGATGATACCGAGGAGCAGGCAGAAGCACCGGAGAGTGTGGCAGGTATGTATATACTTTATTATTTTCTTTACACAGTCATCAGCCATCAGCCGCACATCACTATTACATGTAGAGATATGCAGATATGGAGACAGGAGTTCTGGGGAAGAAAGCTTGGAGTAATTTGGTAATGGTAAAGACCTTAGGGCCCTATTCCACCGGACGATTATCGTTTAGATTATCTTTAAATCGTTCGAATCTAAACAATAATCGTTCGGTTGAAATGCAGTTAACGATTAACGACTGAACGAGAAATCGTTGATCGCTTTATAAGACCTGGACCTATTTTTATCATTGCTCGTTTGCAAAACGTTCGCAAATCGTTCGCATTGAATAAGACATAAGTAACGATTATCGTTCCATGGAAATGAGTGAACGTTTTCAGGTCTTTCGCAATAGCGGTCGTTTGAGATCGTTAATCGTTAACGATTATGCAAACGATAATCGGCCGGTGGAATAGGGCCCTTAGTTAGAACGTGGGAGTGGGTAAAAAAAATCTCTAAATAATCAGGGAGTAATGGAATTTGCCCCATTATGGTTATATGATGAGTTAGGAGAAGTTAGGAAATTGGGAGTAGTAAAAGTATTGGATGGGGTGGGGGTGAGAACAGAGATATAATGGACGGAAACATCATAAAGAGTTGGGACAGTCTAAAAGCAGAATACAAGATAGAGGAAAGACACTGGTTCTCTTATGTTAGATGCAGAAAAGCGTTAGTTGCAAGTCAGAATAATAGTAAGTTGCAAGGATGTAGCCCCAGCCCATTAGTTACAAAATTAAGGAGTGGATCAATTAAAAAGAAAGAGATCACAACAATATACTCGCAGCTTATAATGGAACAACATATAGGGACTAAAAGTAAGGATAAATGGGAGGGAGTAATCGGGAGGATAGATGAAGATAGGTGGGAGAAAGTGTTGAGAAGTATTAAGGAAGTGTCAAGAGTGGGTAACTATAGAATAATTCACTTCAACTGTCTCTGCTTTATATTTATTGGAATTCTTATCAAAAACCTCCCTTTCCTTATTAGCAGAAAAATGCTGGAGCCGGATGAGATGTGAAAGTCACCGCCATCAATGCTTTTGTCTACTTGGTGTTTTCCGTCACTTTGGGACCTTGGTGTGTGCTCTAGGTATGGCGTCTTTTCTTTACATATGTGTTGTGTGTTTTGTTACGTTTTTTGTTTTTTACTTTACAGTTCATGTGATTGAGGTTGGTTTCACACAAGACAGTTTTTTTTTTAAATCTGCCGCTGTAATTATTGAGCCAAAGCCAGGAGTGGATCCGGCAGGTAGGAGACATATAAGCGCTTCCTTTATTGTACCCATTACTTTGAATACACTTCTGGTTTTGGCTTAAAAACTGCAATGGCAGCTTTACAAAAAAACTGGCATGTGTAAATCCAGCCTCAAAGAGAAACCAATGAATCACATGCTCTGCTATGGGGAAAACACCACAAAAATCAGACACCAGAAAAACACTTTATTTAAACAAAATGCTGCAAGGTTTGCTAGAAAACAATACAAGTAATGTAACATGAAAAAAAGAGAAAAAAATTCAAATCAACTGGTGACTGAAAATGCCAGAGGTTTGTAATATATGAAAAAATCTCAACTCTGCCATTACTTATCAGCTGCTGTATGTCCTACATGATGTGGTGTTTGCTTACTAGTCTGGAGAGCAGGAGAGGTTTTGTATGGGGATTTCCTGCTGCTCTGGACAGTTCATGACATGGACAGAGGTGGCAGCAGAGGGCACTGTGTCAGACTGGAAAGAATACACCACTTCCTGCAGGACATACAGCAGCTGATAAGTACCGGAAGAGTTGAGATTTTTAAGTAAATTACAAATCTCTGGCACTCTGTAGCACCTGTTGATTTGAAAGATTCCTTTTTTTTTTTTTTTTGCTGAATCGCCCCTTTTAAAAAAGAAAGCTCCAAATGCTGTTTTTCATAGGTTTGTTTTTTAATACCAGATCCCCCTGCAAACTTGTCTGTGTGACTGATTATATTACTATACTATATGTTACTGTGAGATACTTACTCCAAATGCTCCAGACGTTCATCGATGTCGTCGCTGCTGTTGGTGATAGAATAGAGAAGATGGTGAGAACCAAACACACATTAGAGACATCAGTTTTCTGGCCAATAAGAAAAGGATAGTTCTGCAAACATTTTTTTTTCTTTCAAATCAGCTGGTGCCAGAAAAGTGCCAGAGATTTGTAATTTACTTCCATTAAAAAATCCCAAGTCCTCCATTACTTCTCAGCTGCTGCATGTCCTGCAGGAAGTGGTATTCTTTCCAGTCTGGACAGCAGGAAAGGTTTTCTATGGGGATTTGCTACTGCTCTGGGCAGTTCCTGTCCCAGACAGAGGTGGGAGCAGGGAGCAACTGTGTCAGACTGTAAAGAATACACCACTTCCGGCAGGACATACAGCAGCTGATAAGTATTGGAGATTTTTTTTTTAATAGAAGTAAATTACAAAGTAAATTACAAATCTCTGGCACTTTCTGGCAACAGTTGATTTGAAAGAATTTTTTGGCTGAATTACCCCTTTAAAAAATAAAAAATCTCCTTACACTAATTTTCATAAGCTCGTTTTTTAAGAC
Organism: Dendropsophus ebraccatus; assembly: GCF_027789765.1. Classification (NCBI taxonomy): domain Eukaryota; kingdom Metazoa; phylum Chordata; class Amphibia; order Anura; family Hylidae; genus Dendropsophus; species Dendropsophus ebraccatus. The sequence continues at coordinate 20,748 of NW_027208837.1, forward strand.
AAGACTATGAGATACTTACTCCCAATCGTCCGAATCCTCCGCGATGTCGCTGATGTCGCTCCTGTTAGTGAGAGAATAGAGAAGATAGTGAAAACCTAACACACATTAGAGACATCAGTGATGATCGGGGTCTATAGGGGAGGAATTATAGGGTCACACAAGTTTTACATTTTTAGTTTTACATTTAACCAAATGCTACAAATTTTGCTAGAAAAAATACAACTAATGTAAAATTAAAGGGATAGTTCAGCAAAAAAGTTTTTCTTTCAAAACAGCTGGTGCCAGAAAGTGCTTTGTAATTTACTTCCATTAAAGAATCTCAAGTCCCCACTACTTCTCAGCTGCTGTATGTCCTGCAGGAAGTGGTATTCTTTCTGTTGTGGAAAGCAGGAGAGGTTTTCTATGGGGATTTGCTACTGCTCTGGGCAGTTCCTGTCCCAGACTTAGATGTCAGAGAGCAACAGACTGGAAAGAATACACCATTTCCTGCAGAACCTACAGCTGCTGAGAAGTACTGGAATTTTTTTTAATATATGTGAATTACAAATCTTTGGCACTTTCTGGCTACAGCTAATTTGAAAGAATTTTTTTTGCTGAATTACCCCTTTAACCCTTTGAGGACCAGGCCCAAAATGACCCAGTGGACCGCGCAAATTTTGATCTTAGTGTTTCCGTTTTTCCCTCCTCCCCTTCTAAGAGCTCCAGCACTTTCAGTTTTTTATCTACAGGCCATGTAAGGGCTTATTTGTTACAGGAATAGTTGTACTGTGTAATGGCGTCATTCATTTTACCATAACATGTATGATGGAATCCCAAATATATTATTTATGAAGATATAAATTGGTGAAATCGTAAGAAAGAATGCAATATGGTAACGTTTGGGGGGTTCCTGTGTCTACGTAATGCACTATATGGTAACAGCGACATGATTCTATTATTCTATAGGTCAGCCCGAACACAACCACATGCAGGTTTACGCAGATTCTCTAATGTTATATATTTTTTTTAAATGAAATCCTTTTTTTTGGCAATTAATTATAAATAAAATGGGCCTATTGTGGCGCTTATAACGGTTTTATTTGTTCACCTACGGGGCTGTATGGGGTGTCATTTTTTCCTCCATGCTCTCTAGTTTTTATTAATACCATATTTGTGAAGATCGGACGTTTTGATCACTTTTTATTAATTTTTTTTATATATATAATGTAACATAAAATCGGTAATCCGCGCACTTTTTTCCCTCTTTTCGTGTACGCCGTTTACCATTCGCAATGACACTTGTTATATTTTAATAGATCGGACAATTACGCACGCTACGGTATATTATATGTTTATCTATTTATTTATTTTTATATGTTTTTTTTATATAATGGGAAAGGGGGGTGATTTAGACTTTTATTGGGGGAGGGGTTTTGGGGTAGTGTGTTAGTGTTTTTAACTTTTTTTTTTTTACACATTTGAAGTCCCTTTGGGGGACTTTTACATTCACTACTTGGATTTTTACACTGATGAATGCTATGCCATAGGCATAGCATTGATCAGTGTTATCGGCGCTCTGCTCATTGAGCCTGCCTGTGCAGGCTCAGTGACCAGAGCGCCGATCGGACCGCACGGAGGCAGGTGAGAGACCTCCGGCGGCCCGTTTTACCGATCGGGACCCCCGCAGTCACACTGCGGGGGTCCCGATCGGTAAGTGACAGGGGACTCCCCCTGTCACTTACACTTAAACGCCGCGGTCGCTCCGCGATCGCGGCGTTTAAGGAGTTAATGACACGCGGCAGCGCGATTGCTGCAGCGTGTCATTACCGGGGAGGTCCCGGCTGCTGATTGCAGCCGGCTCCCACCTGCTATGAAGCGCGCTCCGCTCCGGAGCACGCTTCATAGCGGGAGAAACACCCAGGGCGTACAGTTACGCCCTAGGTCGTCTGAGGACAGACTTCCATGGCGTAACTATATGCCCTGGGTCGTCTAAGGGTTAAAAAAAACTCCTAACACTGTAATTTTCATAGGCTTGTTGTTTAAGACGAGACTATGAGATACTTACTCCCAATCCTCTGTGTCCTCCTCGGTGTCGTCCTCGCTCCTGTAAGTGATAGAATAGAGAAGATAGTGAAAACCAGACACACATTAGAGACATCAGTTTTCTGGCAGAACGTCATTAATAAGAGACAATAATGATATTTAGAGACATCCTCAGGATGATCGGAGTCTATAGGGGAAGATGCAGTAAAAATAAATAGAAAATAGGATTCTATGTCTAACTAGAGCGCCCCCTATCCTGTCCTCCCCACGCTCCTCTCTCTATACAGGATGGTTAAAGAATAAACATGTATTCCCAATACTATAAGGTTTGAGCCCTCACCAGGGGATGTCCGCAGCCTCGTCCTCTTCCTCCTCTTTGTCAGTCTCACTGTATATAGATCAGAAACCAGCTCGTGTGTTAAATCTGCCCCATAGTGTTTGGGGATATGTGAATATACATATGTGAGTGTTTGGTGGGGAACACAGATATAAATGGACTCATATTGTCATATCATGGAGATGGATGATTATATCTCTGCTGCTTCTTCATACTTACACAATGGTCTCCAGGCTCGGGATCCAACTGTAGAGCGGGTACTTGTCGTCTCTGTAACAGAGAACATAGGGTTGGTTAGGAGGATTGGTACTTGGTCCCATTTGAAACTATCAGAAAATGTTATTTATTGTGACATCTCAATAAGAACATGAAATCCATCAGGATATTTACTAACCCCTTGTCATCACTGCCAGTTTTCCCCTTGAGGAATAGGCCAGGAATTTGAAGCAGGATCTGCTCTTAGGGTGTGTTCACACTTCAGAATCTGCACGGATAATCTCCAGTGTATTCCGCCGCTCGCCCCTGCTCGCACCCGTGTGCCTCTCCACCTGTCCCATAGACTCCATTCTATAATCGGGCGGATTCCGACATCTGCCCAAAGAATTGACATGTCAATTCTTGGGCGGATGGCGGAATCCCCCGACCATAGAATGGAGTCAATGGAACAGGAGGAGATGCGAGCAGTGGAATCCATGGCAGGTTATCCGTGCAGATTCCATAATGTGAACACACCCTAAATTTCCGCGTGAAATTCTTCCCATAAATAATGAATAGAGCAATTTTCTATTGTGTTCAATGGGATTTCCGCTCTGTTATTCACACAGCAGAATTTTCCATCAGAATTTTCTGCCACGGATCCGCCATCCGACAAAGAATTGACATGTAAATTTTTTGGGCCGATTCCTCCAGGGGAATCCTATAGAAGTCAATGGGGTTTGAATTCTGCTCCTATTCTGCCAGAGCTGAATAGAGGAATTTCAAGCAGAAAACTTTCCTCTTCAATTACTTACTAGTAACCCGCCTCGGATTAGGCCACACGCGCTGGACCACATCTCCACCCGTGCCATAGACTCCGTTCTAGTGACAAGTCAATTCTTTGGGTGGGTGGCGGAATCTGACCGGCCATAGAACGGAGTCTATGGAACGGGCAGAGATTTGTGCGAGCGGGGGCAAAAACTATTGTAAAAATGATTTATTTGATTTTTTTCTGCTGTTTTAATGTAGTGTAATTACCTGAAAATCCACGGGGCGTCCATCACGGCCATCTTCCACCTATTACATAATAATAAAAAATAATTGCATATTATAAAGGGGATATTAGTCTGTCCTCCAAGTGCTGCATATTGGGGGAGGTTTTATAGAAACATGTACATTGGAAATCCACTGGCCCAGATTTATTAGACCAGATGATGGGACTATAAATGCGCTGTTAGCACTGGGGATTTGGGATGAGATGTGAAAGTCACCACAATCAGTGATTTTGTCTTCTTGGTGGTTTCCGTCACATTGGGACCTTGGTGTGTGCTCTAGGTATGGCGTCTTTTCTTTACATATGTGTTGTGTGTTTTGTTAAAGGGGTACTCCAGTGGGGGGGCACTTTTTTGCTGGGACCGGGGAGGAGGTGGGCGAGGAAAAAGCCGTCCACTCACCTCCCCGGTTCCAGCGGCGGGTCCCGCATCACGGCGCTCCGGTGCCCGATTCCCATCCGCTTCTGACGCGGGCCCGAGACGTGACTTCTCAGCCACTCAGTGAAGGAGGCGGGATCTGAGCGGACTTGAAACGGATCCCGCCTCCTTCACTTCAAATGGATGGATGACATTTATATTTTTGTATATTTATTTTTGATTGTTGATATGCAATGACATTCGTTGTAAAGAAAAAAAAAGTTTTTGTTTTTTCACTTTACAGTTCATGTGATTGAGGTTGGTTTCACACAAGACAGTTTTTTTGGAAATCTGCCACTGGAATTTTTGAGCCAAAGCCAGGAGTGGATCCGGCAGGTAGGAGACATATAAGCGCTTCCTTTATTGTACCCATTACTTTGAATCCATTGAACCCATTACTTTGAAAATCTTAAGTCTTCCATTACTTATCAGCTGCTGCATGTCCTGCATGATGTGGTGTATTCTTTCCAGTCTGTAGAGTAGAAGGGGGTTTTCTATGGGGATTTGCTGCTGCTCTGGACAGTTCATGACATGGACAGAGGTGGTAGCAGAGAGCACTGTGTCAGACTGGAAAGAATACACCACTTCCTGCAGGACGTGCAGCAGCTGATAAGTACTGGAAGAGTTGAGATTTTTAAGTAAATGACAAATCTCTGGCACTCAAAAATGCAGAAAGCTCCAAATGCTGTTTTTCAAAGTTTTGTTTTTTAATACGTGATCCCCTGCAAACATGTCTGTGACTGATTATATTACTATACTATATGTTACTGTGAGATACTTACTCCAAATCCTCCAGACGCTCATCGATGTCGTCGCTGCTGTTGGTGATAGAATAGGGAAGATGGTGAGAACCAAACACACGTTAGAGACATCAGTTTTCTGGCAGAACTTCACCAATAAGAAGGTAGTAGAAAGGATTGTTAAGCAAAAAGTTTTTCCTTTCAAACCAGCTGGTGCCAGAAAAGTGCCAGAGATTTAGAGATTTGTAATTTACTTCCATTAAAAAATCCCAAGTCATCCATTACTTATCAGCTGCTGAATGTCCTGCAGGAAGTGGTATTCTTTCCAGTCTGGAAAGCAGGAAAGGTTTTCTATGGGGATTTGCTACAGTGCAGTTCCTGTCCCAGACTTAGATGTCAGCATAGAGCAACTGTGTCAGACTGGAAAGAATACACCACTTCATGCAGGACATACAGCAGCTGATAAGTATTGGAGATTTTTTTATATTGAAGTAAATTACAAATCTCTGGTACTTTCTGGCACCTGTTGATTCAAAAGAATTTTTTTTGCTGAATTACCCCTTAAAAAACAACAAAAAAGCTCCTAACACCTGTAATTTTTATAGGCTTGTTGTTTAAGACGAGACTATGAGATACTTACTCCCAATCGTCTGAATCCTCCTCGATGTCGTCGATGTCGCTCCTGTTAGTGATAGAATAGAGAAGATAGTGAAAACCTAACACACATTAGAGACATCAGTGATGATCGGGGTCTATAGGGGAGGAATTATAGGGTCACACAAGTTTTACATCTTCAGTTTAGATTTACTCACCCGAAATCCGATTCTTCATTTAAAGAAAAAAAATAGAAAAGCGTTAGTTTAGAGAACTGCTTTATACATTGTAGAGATACATAGATACATAGAGATATTATAGACAAAACTCACCCTCGCCGTCATCCAGTCCAGCCTGAAATAGGAAATAGAGAGAGTAAGCAGAGGACATTGGTATATTGCTGAGCATGAGACCTCCTTCTGTGCCCATCTGACCTATGTGCTTGGATGGGATAGGGTGTAGGTGGGGGCACTATTACACTGCTCATCCAGGATTAGACACACAGTCATTTCTTCCAAAAACAGACGGGGGGCTGATTTAGTGGGCTATGAAGTAAAATGGTCAGATTTGTAATCCCGCTGTCAGTCCGCTCTGTGGAGAAGGTGGGGGGCAGCCCGAGGACCATATGGATAACATCTAGGTTTTTCCATGTGGTCCTGGGGCTGTCTCTACCTTTTCCATAGAGAGGGCAGACAGCGGGATTACTAAGCTGGTCACATTGCTCTTGCATACTGCTCCCCAGTATCTTCATTGCTTCTGCCCGCTGTCCTTAGCCGCTGGTGGAACTCCAGAGATGGTCTGTGAAGTTCCACTGGCAGCTGCGGACAACGGGCAGAAGCCAGGAAAATATGGGGGAGCGGGCAGAAGCATCGGGGAGCGGGCAGAGGTATGTATATACTTTATTATTTTCTTTATACAGTTATCAGCCATCGGCCGTGATCATTATTACACGTAGTGATGCGCAGTCGGCGGCCAATGTTTGTAGGTCAGGACCAAAAATAACCAATCAGTCGATGATCATTGTCTTTATTACAAGGAGCAATAATCTGCAGAATCGGAGCTCCTGCTAGGAGGACCCCACTCTTTTCTAGCTGAGTGTCTGTTTGTGAACCGGCACACTTATGTTTGTGAATTTTCCCATTGGAAAATTTGCCCTTGATCCAATATAGTGGCCATCAAAACGGTGACCAGAGTCTGAACATCGGCCGTTGTTCCTGCACTAGTGGCCGTAAATAATGGACAAGTCAATTGATTGTGCAGCTGTAGCTAACAACCGCCATTGTTCAATACAGCGTGTGAATAAAAAATGCTGTTTGCATAGAGTTCAATGCAGTGCAATCTTTTATCACAAGAACGGCCGTTCTTGTCATAAAAAATACATTGTGTGCGCTTAGCTTAACACTGAAACTGGTGTCGCCAGCCCACAGCAACCAATCACAGCTCAGCTTTCAGGAGAATCTGTCAGGTCCATACCAGGTACAGAGCTGAAGACACAGGCAGAGAGGCGATAGAGAGAGAATACAAGGGAAGCCTGGGTCTTTGTCTAATTGCTGCATGGTATAGACCAGTCCCCATATGTATACTGCTTGTAGATGAATGGTGGTCTGCTCATCCTGAATGTGCAGGGTAGGAGGATGGAGATAGTAGGGAGCAGCTTTGTACCTAATGGGACCCATGTCAGGTGCACCAAACTACCCCTGCTCGCTCAGGGACCTGTCAGGGCAAAAATGCCCTAATGTGGGTGGAGCCATATGCTACACCCAGGGCATGTGACTGTGCCAACATGTGATGTTCTTTTTGGGCCATTTTTTGTGTGTATTTTTTTTACAACTTTCTTTGTTTTGGCGCAGGCTACAAGCTGCCGTAACAATCTCCACCGACTATTCCTTGTGGATGGAACCAGTTGGGAGTAAATGATAGGGTGACCATAGGGCATTGGAGAGGAATTGGACCGGGCAGGGGTCGCTTTTATTAGGGTGCTTACACCCCGACAGGTCTCTGAGCAAGCAGGGGTAGTTTGGTGCACCTGACATAGGGCCTATTAGGGACATAGGTGCTCCCTACTATCTCTACCCTCCTACCCTGCACCTTCGGGATGGGCAGTATACATATACATATACATTGTACATATACAAGCAGTATACATATGGTGAGATTGTCATATACTTTAGTACAGGGGCGTTGATAGGGTCCTAAAACATCCGGGGCATGCCGTCATAAGCGGACAGTAATAATGCCTCCTGCTGTGTCCCCATATAGTAATAATGCCTCCTGCTGTGTCCCCATATAGCAATAATGCCTCATGTTGTGCCCCCATATGGTAATAATGCCCCGTGCTGTACCCTCCGTATAGTAATAATGCCCCCTCTGCTGTTAACCCGCAATTAACCCGACCACCATCCCCACACACACAACCCCACCTGACCCCCTCCACTATCACACTACCCCACCTGACCCCCTCCACACACTACCCCCCACATGCACACTATGCCATTTGACACCCCCCCCCCCCACACACACACACGCACATAGTTCCCCTTATGGTAGCTAATGCCCCCACAGTACCCCATATAGTAGCCAATCCCCCCACAGTGCCCCATATAGTAGCCAATACCCCATAGTGCCTGGTATAGTATCTAATTCACCCATAGCGCCCGGTATAGTAACTAGTGCCCCATATAGTATCCAATTCCCCCCAATAGTGCCCCATATAGTATCCAATACTCCCCAATATTGCCCCATATAGTAGCCAATACCCCCATAGTGCCCCATGTAGTATCCAATACCCCCCAATAGTGCCCCATATAGTAGCCAATACCCCCATAATGCCCATATATCAAGTACCCACCAATAGTGCCCCATTTAGTAGCCAATACCCCCCCAATGGTGCCCCATATAGTATCTAATACCCGCCCATATAGTAGCCAATACGCCTCAATAGTGCCTCATTTAGTATCTAATCCCCCCAATAGGGCCCCATATAGTAGCCAATACCCCCCCTAGTGCCCTATATAGTCACCCAATCCAGCTCCTCCCCTCTGTGCAGTGCCCTACTATTGCCACCAACCCGGCCCCCGCACTTCCCCACCAGAAAAAAAACAAAACCTCACCTGTCACCCGTTCCCAGCAGCTCCTCTCCCGGCAGCGCGCGGTCTCCAGTGATCTTCCGGCGCAGGCAGCATAGTACAGAGACACTGCTTGGGTCGCTTGCCTCTGCAGCCTCTATAATTTATGATAAAGGCTGCCTGACACATCCGGCACAGGCAGCGTCTCTTTACCATGCTGCCGGCACTGGAAGATCACAGGAGACCGCGGGCCGCTGAGAGAGGAGCTGCAGCCGCAGCACTGCCCGTTCCAAAAGTGTCTGACAGCGGACAGCCTCCTTTTGACAGCCACAGCAGCCCCACGCTCCCGCTCTGTGCTGATTGGATTGGAGGAGCACGTCCGGGCAGGCAGTAGGTGAGCTGTGAGCCAGATGCGGCCATCAAAAGAGCCAAATCTGGCCTGCAAGACCGGGGCAGCAAAGATCTGTGGCAGAAGCCTCAGTGTTAAACAGAGACTCTATGAGAGGGCTCACACGCTTCCTCTCTCCTCCGCTCTCCGCTCCAAGAATTGACATGTCAACGCCGCTTGACATTGAGCCGGGTGTCGCCCGTACAGTTTGGGGCCTACAGTATAGCAGCTATTTGCCAGTAAATGTATGTTACACCTAATAATATATCAGAGTGCATTCTAATATATATATATCAACCCCTTAACGACATTGGGCGTAAATTTACGCCCTCGCAGCCTGCTACTTAACCCACCAGGCCGTAAATTTACGCCCGATGTTTACCCGACCGCTGCGTGTAAACACGCGGCGATCGGGTAATGATGGCTGCTGTTACTAACAGCAGACCACCATAGCTTGTCGGCACTGGGGGGGGATTAACCCCCTCCGTGCTGACGATCGCCGCTATTAGCTGATCAATTCAGATCAGCCAATAGCGGCGATCTGCAGCTTTTCGGGTCATCGGTGACCCGATGACCCGGAAAAAAATGGCGGTCGGTGCTGTCCGAGGACGGCACCGACCGCCATTACTGATAAAAGTAATGGTGGCCCGGTGCCACGGTCCCGATCGCCGTGATCGGCCGGCCGGGACCGATCGGCCGATCGCGGCGATATAAGTGCCCCCAAAGTGTAGGGGGGGTCCAGAGCAGGTATTTGGGCCATACTCACCGGATCCGTACTTATCAGTAGCTAGAGGGATGTTCAGCATGTAGAAAATGTTTTTTTTTTCCAATATTATTATTTTTTTTTTTTTCCCGCACCCTACCGCCGAGTGCTGATCAGCATTGCACGTAAGTGCGCTGCTAACCAGCGACTCATCCTATTTGGCGTAGGGTGTTTTTTTTCTATATCCTACTGCCACGGTCTGCTGATAAGTGCCGCACATAAGTGCGGCATTTATCAGCAACACCATTTTTGGCGTAGGTTTTTTTTTATACTGAATGTTAAAAAAAACATGTAAAAAACACTACATTACACTACACTACATTGAATAAAGTTTTACACTACACCACTACATACCCCATATACCAATCCCCGTATAAAGATGGCCCTCGGCGTGTTTTCGGTATCGGACGCATACGCTATTATTGTCTCCGACACCAAAACAGCCAGTGAGGATGAATGGGGGGATCCTTTTTTCCTCCATTCATCCTCATCCTCATCATCCAGTGACGTGTCTGGGGGTAGCGTAGCGTACGCTGCCCCCCAGACACGTCTTTTTCGCCAGTACCGTCCCAATAAGAGATGACGGTATGGCGTGAAATTCTACAAACTCTGTGTACACTTACAGGGTACACTTACAGATTTAGGGTACGTGCACACTGCAGAATGGCGAAGGATAACCCTTTGTGCATTCCGCAGCTGGCACCCACCGGCGGACGGATGCAGGCGCGTGTCTCCACCCATGTCATAGATTCCATTATATGCACGGGCAGATTCCATTGTCCGTCCAAACAATGAACACATTGGACGGAGAGCCGAATCCGCCCGTGCATAGAATGGAGTCTATGACACAGACGGAGACACGCGCCTGCATCAGTCTGCCGGTGGGTGCCAGCTGTGGAATGCACAAAGGGTTATCCTTCGCCATTCCGCAGTGTGCACGTAACCTTAGAGTGTATGAAGGAAGGGACACCCGAATCCAGCCCCCAGATGCCCCCCCCATCCTCAGAGTTAGTGGGAAGATCGTTCGGGAACTGATCTTCCCACTGCTGGATAAAGGTTACCACCCGTACGGGGATAAATTTTATACCAGCACCCCCTCTTCTGGTCCCTCGCTGCCCGAGCTACTGTACCTTGCGGCACGAATCGAAAATATCAGAAGCAGTAATAGAGCCCTAATATTTAGCAGCCATGGAGCGGACCCAGCGCTTCTGGATATGAAGGACCCCGTATCGCACCAGGACAACATTTTCCAGGTGACGTCCCCCACACTGGAAAACAGGAGACCCCAGAAAAAGTGCAGAGTGTGGCGGACGCCATTTTCCAGTGTGACACCTGTCCTGATCACCCCGGCCTCTGCATACTGGATCGCTTCAAGGCGTACCACACGTAATTGGAGTTCTACATTTTCTAATTCCTTCCCTTATTCCTATTTCAGGGGTCACGTTGATCCAGGGATTATTCTGATCGCCATTATGGAGTCAGGAAGGAATTTTTCCCCTGTGATGAGGCTACTGTCGTCTGCCTCACAAGGGTTTTTTTTGCCTTCCTCTGGATCAACACAGGTTGAATTTGATGGACATCTGTCATTTTCAACCTTATAAACTAATAATTGGCCTAATACCCCCAAATAAATTAATAATTGTCCCTTTTCCCCAACTAAATAGGCATGCCCCCTATTCCCATTAGAGGATGCCATGATGCAATTATAAAGCCTCTGTGCGGCCAGGACAGTAGAAACCCCCCACAAGTGACCCCATTCTGGAAACTACACCCCATAAGGAATCTAACAAGGGGGGCAGCGGGGATATGGCCCCCTGGTGACGGCCACATTTGGGACGTGAAAATGAAAAAAAATGGTATTTTTTATTTTCACGGCACATGTTCCACATATGTGCCTGTTACCAGTGGGGTCCATATGCTCACTGCACTCCTCGTTAGATTCCGTATGGGGTGTAATTTCCAGAATGGGGTCACTTGTGGGGGGTTTCTACTGTCCTGGCAGCACAGGAGCTTTGTAATTGCGACATGGTCTCCATCCTCCATTCCAGCCTCTAAATGGCGCTCTGTCCCTTTGGTGGCTTGCCTTGTGCCCATATGGCACATTATGTCCACATGTGGGGTATTTTCGTACTCATGGGAAATTACCCTACACGTTTTGCGTTCATTTTCTTTTTTAACCCCTTGTGGAAATGGAAAAAAATCAAGGCTAGACCAACATTTAGTGTAATTTTTTTAAAATTTTTTACTCTAAATCATTGATCTTGTCTTGATTTTTTAATTTTGACAAGGGGCTAAAAGAGAAAAAAAAACACAAAATGTGTAGAGCAATTTCCCCCGAGTCCGTAAATACCCCACATGTGGACATAAAGCTCCATGTGGATGCAGTGCAAGCCTCCGAAGGGAAGGAGCGCCATTTGGATTTTGGAGGTGGATTTGGCTAGAATGGATGATGAACGCCATGTCGCATTTACAGAGCCCTCGTGCTGCCAAGACAGTAAAAACCCCCCACAAGTGACCCCATTCTGGAAACTACACCCCTCATGGAATCTAACAAGGGGTGCAATGAGGATATGGACCCCTTGATGACGGGCACATTTGTGCCGTGAAAGTGAAAAAATGAAAATTTTCACTTTCACGTCACATTGTTCCACATTTGTGCCTGTCACCAGTGGGGTGCATATGCTCACTGCACCCCTTGTTAGATTCCTTGATGGGTGTACTTTTCATAATGGGGTCACTTGTGGGGGGTTTCCAGTGTTTTGGCAGCACGAGAGCTCTGTAAATGCGACGTGGCCCTTGAAATCCATTCCAGTGAAATCCAGCTTCCAAAAGCCAATTGGCGCTCCTTCCCTTTGGAGGCTCGTGCTGCGCCCGCTTGGCACTTTATGTCCACACGTGGGGTATTTCCGTACTCGGGAGAAACTGCGCTACATTTTTTGTGGTTTTTTTTTTTTTCCTTTTATCCGTTTGTGAAAATGAAAAATTGAAGGCTAGAACAACATTTTAGTGTAAAAAATACTTTTGTCTTTTTTCACGCCACATTGTTCTGAAAATCTGTGAAGCACCTGTGGGGTCCAGATGCTCACCGCACCCCTTGTTACATTCCTTGAGGGGTGTAGTTTTCTAAATGGTGCCCCTTTAGGGGTGTTTTTTAGGTTTTGGCACCCCAGAGCCTCTGCCAACCTGAAGTGGTACAGTCAGAAATGACCAAATATAGCGGAGGCATTAAAATTCACTAGGCGCTCCTTTATATCTGAGGCTTGTGGTTGCGTCAAATAGTGCAATAGGGTAACATATGGGGTATTTCTATAAACTGCAGAAACGGGGCAATAAATATTGGGGTGCATTTCTCTGGTAATTGGTTTATAATTATGAAAAATATTGGATTACAATAAAATCTCTGCACAGAAAATTTAAATTTTCAAATTTCTTGCACACTTAGCTTTTATTTCTGTGACTCCCCTAAAGGGTTAAAAAAACTTTCTAGATGTGCTTTTGCAGAGTTTTGGGGGTGCAGTTTCTGAAATGGGGTGCTTTGTGGGGCTTTCTAACATACAGTCCCCTCAAATACACTTTAAACCTGAACAGGTCTCTAAAAATATCTGATTTTGAAATTTTACAGAAAATTTGGAAATTTGCTGCTAATGTTTTACGCTTTCTATTGTCTAAAAAATGAAATATAGTTTAATAAATGCTGCCAACATAAAGTAGACATATTGCTAATGCTATTTAATATATAATTTATGTGGTATAACCAATTTCTGTATAAGCAGAAAAGTTTTAAAGTTGGAAAAATGCATTTTTTCACAATTTTTCACGTTATTTGGGGTTTTTTCATAAAGATTCGTTATAAGTATCGACTCCAATTTACAAGAAATGTGAAGTACAATATGTCACGAGAAAACAATCTCAGAATCAGCCGCATAGGTAAAAGCATCCCGAAGTTATTAATGAATAAAGTGACACTGTTCATATTCATAAAATTTGTCTCTGTCATTAAGGCCATTTCAGGCTCTGTCCTTAAGGGGTTAAAGGAGTACTCCAGTCATCATGCAAAAAATAAAATTTATTCTTTGAACTTATCTAGCAGACAATACACAGAACCCTGCAGACATGGTCATTTTTGTAATTACATATCAATAAATAGTTGTACCATGCCGGGTTTGTTACAGCGCACTCTCCTCCAGTGCTCTCCTCCATTTGCGGCAAATCCGGAGCTCCATGCTGTCTCACACACGGAGAGTGACCGGCAAAGTTCCTCACCGCTCACAGCTAGGCCGCTATGGAGGATGGCCGGGCTGCTGTGCACTGGGGGGGGGTCCATAGCTGTGCTGCTTGACAACGTCCCGGCTCTACAAGCAGACGGGGAAGCCTGGCTCCACTACTGGCTTCCCCATCTGCCCGTATAGCCAGGACAATGTACAGCAGTCGTTGTGCCTTCCCCTCCATAGGCCATCCCCAGGACATTGTGCAAGAGAAGCCGTGGCCCCGTTTATCCATAGGGCACCTCCCCCTTGACAAACCCGAGCGACATGTCAGCGGTGCTGTATGATGGGGATTACACTCCAGGCTTCCCCATCTGCCTGTAGAGCCCGTAGAGGGACAATGTCCAGCGGCACCCCTCTTGTATGTCAGCATCTCAGTGGCTGTGTAATGGGGGGGGGGGGGATATCACTGCAGGCTTCCCCGCCACCCCCTCTGTGACTCTCCAGCTGTTAAATTCTTTATTTAGAGAAACAGCAGGGAAACACAACAACACTCCAGTGCACCAGTACACATAGCAAGTTGCCCACCAAAATAACACAGGAGCAGCTGTGTACAACTCCCATTATGCCCTGGTGACATTACATGACGGGAGTTGTAGTGATGCAACTTGGAGAGCTCCAGATTGCAGAACTACAACTCCCATCTTGTACCATCACCACAACATGAGGATGGCGCTTGTAGTTATACAACCAGGAGAGCTTCAGGTTGCAGAACTACAAATCCCATACTGTACCATATATATTATAATTGTTTTTTATTATTTGACCTTAGAGATCACACTGTAGGCCCTGATCCAGTGATAGCATTGTCACATATTACTGCACATGTGGATAAAGTCTTAGGCCAGGCCCATGGCTTATGTGTGCTATGTGATTTCCCTCTCTACCTTATAGGAGCATATTCCTTCCTATGTCCGCAGAGGTGCTGGAGATCACATAACACACACAGTGCATGAGCCCGGCCATAGACCACAGCCACTACCCAGCAGTTATCATGGCCCAACTAAGCCCCGCCCCCTGCATGGAACATGGCAAAATGGCAGTTGGAAATAGCTGAACATGGGGAATAAGTAACAGGGTGTAAGGTATTTATAGCTCCCCATTCTACACATCTCCTCCCATCACCACTGTCTCCTATGGGGGGGGGGGACCTATGTGATCATGTGACCAGGGAGGAGTATCTACAGGTACAGATACTCCTGGACAGGACACCCCACTATGTACACAACCCCATCTCTAAACATCCCACAGTGTATCCTATCTGCTATACCCTGCTATACTGGATGGGGAATTCTCACTCACATGTTCCTCGTAGACGACGGGAAAGTCCGTATCCTCCACGAACTGGTCCTCCTCGCTGTAGATGATCTTCAGCTCTTCCTCCATGACTATAAGTCTTCTCCTGTCGTCAATCTCTCACAAATCGCCTATGTGTGTGAGAAAATAAAAGATTACATGGAGAAAACTGATTAAAAATAGAAAATAACAAAACATACCAGGAGCCAATGGATATGCATACTTACAGTCCAACTACTAATAAAGCTCTGAAGGGTCCAGTTTGTAAACAAATTACATCATGGTTTTCAATAATCTTTATTTAAACATCTTAATACGAACACGTGTACTAACCATACAATGAACAGTCGGCCATTGGCAGGAATTAGGGTGAATAAAATCTTGGTCTATGCGCTCGGCTGTAGTTTTTTATTATGATTTATACTGATATTTGATAATGTTGCTAAAAAAAAAAAAAAAAAAAAAAAAAATACATTTAATAAAAGGTTCCAGTTCCTTCCTATAAGAATAGTTTTTCCCATATAATTACTATTTTATTCATAGTTTTATATGAGGGTAATAAGTGATTATTATTACATATCTGCCGCTACTTTCCCGCCTGCTGTGCCTGTGTAGGGTTCAGGTCTCTTTTGGGGTTTAGTGTTTATGTTCATCTTGACTATTGTGCACAGTTTGCCATAGGCGGCCATTATAACAAATATGTGTATGGAGAAGTCCAGTCTCCTACACTCAATACACTTCAGCCTGTGACAATATGGGGCATTGCATCTGGTTACAGGGCGCATAGCTAACTACCATTGTTATTGTATATGGCTACAGAGAGCCTCTCTAGCTACATAGGGCATTGTTTCTGGCTTCAGGGGCCACTGTATCTGGGTATAGGGGCCATAATGTATATGGTTAAAGGAGACATTGTGTTTTGTTATGGGGGCATATCTAGTGGTAATGGTCATTCTGACTGGTTATAGGGGTATTGTATCTGGTTATAGGGGCATTGTATCTGGTTATAGGGGTATTGTATCTGGTTATAGGGGTATTGTATCTGATTATAAGGGCATTGTATCTGGTTATAGGGGTATTGTATCTGGTTATAGGAGCATTGTATCTGGTTATAGGGGTATTGTATCTGGTTTTAGGGACATTGTATTATAGGGGGTTATATATTGTATCTGGTTATAGGGGTATTGTATCTGATTATAAGGGCATTGTATCTGGTTATAGGGGCATTGTATCTGGTTATAGGGGTATTGTATCTGGTTATAGGGGCAGTGTATCTGGTTATAGGGGCATTGTATCTGGTTATAGGGACATTATATCTGGTTATAGGGGCAGTGTATCTGGTTATAGGGGCAGTGTATCTGGTTATAGGGGCAGTGAATCTGGTTATAGGGGTATTGTATCTGGTTATAGAGGTATTGTATCTGGTTATAGGGGTATTGTATCTGGTTATAGGGGTATTGTATCTGGTTATAGGAGCATTGTATCTGGTTATAGGGGCATTGTATCTGGTTGTAGGGGTATTGTATCTGGTTATAGGGGTATTATATCTTCTTATAGGGGCATTGTATCTGGTTATAGGGGCATTGTATCTGGTTATAGAGGTATTGTATCTGGTTATAAGGGCATTGTATCTGGTTATAGAGGTATTGTATCTGGCTGCAGGAGGCACAGTGTTAAATTGGTGGGAAGTAAGTGTAACTTTCTTTCTGTTTGCAAGGCATTGTTTTGAGTTATATGGGGCATAGCTGGCTACAGGGGGCATTGTATCTGGTTTTAAAGGACATACTGTATCTGACTACAGGGGACATTGCATCTGGTCATAGGAGGCATATCTGGTTATATGGGGTATTGTATCTGGCTGTAGGGAGCATTGTATCTAGCTACTGAGGCATTACCACTGGCTATAGGGGGCCTATCTGTCTACAGGGACCACTGTATCTGGCTGCAGGTGGCATATCTAGCTACAGGGGCCTTATTATTTTATTATTGGCAAAAGGGGATGTTATTATAGGGGGATGTGGTCATCATAATGGATTATGGAGTATTGTTACTGGCTGCAAAAGAGTTTTATTACTTGTTACAGGGTCATTATTGCTGACTACTGGTGACACTATTACTGGGAATGGGGGCTTTATACCTGGCTACAGGGGGCACTATTACTGGGAATGGGGGCACTATACCTGGCTACAGAGCTCCATATTACTGGGAATAAGGGCATTACTAACGGCTACAGGGCTCCATATTACTGGGGAAGGGGCATTACTAATGGCTACAGGGGACACTAATATTTGAGAAGGAAGCATAATAACTGGGACATACAGGTCAGTTACATTGTTATTGAGGATCTGATCTGGGAAGAAGCTGCTGACAGAGCCTATGGCTGCAGTGGGATCTTAGTCCTTGGGGGTCTCATTGAGTAAATCATATCACTTGGGGGTACTCTTCTTCCTTCTTTAATACCTGACCCTCTGCATCTCTTTCCTTCTGCCTATGGAGACAGCATATGGAGACAGCATCCAAAAATCGTGAAAAAAGTGTAGCTTTATTCACAAAGCCATGCAACGTTTCGGCTGTACATCAGCCTTTCTCAAGCATAAGTGATAAGTTCCAAAAAGCAGTCTTTAAATACACAAGTGAAGTGCATACAGTGTAATTATGTAATTAATTCATCACAAACATAATCAATATATTCACAGCAATCAAACAACATCATAAGGGATACGATATCTATAACTCATCAGCAAGGTGGCAAACATAATAAATAAATGTGATACAAGTGTCATAATGTGAGCATATATTATCTACAGTGAGGCAGGTTAATTATACAGTGTCAACATGATTAAAAACATGATTACCAGTCATGCCGCCCAATGGAGATGGCGTCCTGCATCGTGTAAAGCCGGTCAGTGCATACTGGGCATGCGTGGAACGTGTACCTTAGGATGCGGATCACGTCACCTTGTCCGCGCATGCGCAGTGTCACAGGACCACAGGTGGAAACCATTTTTTGATCAGGGCAAGAAATTGCCCAAAACCAGAATGTAATATTCACTCTCAAACTTTGTATAATGGTGGGAGAGTGATGGTCATCACTATAAATAAACAACCTCCTTCAAAGGTTGTTCCCATTTGTATTGTGCCGTGAAAACGGACTCATGATATGCATATCATACCGCACCGTGTGAACGGACTCATGGTACATAGGACATATTGCGCTGCGTAAACGGACTCATCACACTCTGGAGGGGAAAGCCAACTAGTCGCATTGTGCTTAATCCGGGGCATTGGTTCCGTGAACATAAACTGCCCATAGGGCAATGTTGAACACTTCACCGCCGCAAAGTCCCTCCCTCGTAACTACACCGCTGTACACAGGAGCCCACAACATGGTCATGGGACTGCTGCGGTAGAGGTGTTACTCAACCCTGGTTCCCGACCAACCTTGATCAGATCACCAAGGGAGTTGTACGGTGAGGAACTGTAACCCAATCATAGCAAGGAACCCTTGTGGATCTACCATATATCCCCTCAGTGTGAACTATAAATCATCAGTTAATGGAACGAAGTGATGCCACAAAAATATAAAAACAACGTAGTGAAAAAACAAAAGACAAAAATTGATCCACCTTAATTTATTAAAGAAAAAAGAAAAAACATGTAATTGTATAGAAAATTAGCAGGAAAACACCAAACATCCGTCCGGGGCTTGTAAGTGGATTTACAGAGACTCAAGATCTGCCGATCTCATCTACAAAGTAGAAAGAAAAAGAGAGAAAAGCCTATTATTCAACATCAATATATGTAAAAAATATATAAACTGTCATTTCGGCACTAATTATCGTTAATCACAGCAAATAAATATACCAGTCGAAAACCAGCAAGAATCCGCCAGAAATGTAATCACATCCTAAAGTCGAGATTAAGTCCTGATGGAGCCAGACAATCCAACATATAAATCCACCTAAATTCTCTGTGTTTGAGACGCGATGTCCTATCACCACCTCTCCTCTGTTTTGGGACTCTTTCCAGTATCATGAACCTCAAATCATCAACTTGATGTCCCATTTCGATAAAATGTTTCGATACTCGGAGATCTAGTCGGCCAGTACGGATCGTCGACCTGTGTTTAGCAATCCTAGATCTACAATTGATGGTGCTCTCTCCAACATATAATTTCTGACATGGCCAAATCAATACATAAATCACATAATCAGACAGGTGAGATAATCCCTAATCCTGTATGAAGGTTGTGTTTGAGGGTGTACAAAACAATCTCCCTTCCTCATGTGTTTGCATATACTACAAGTCAGACATGGAAAGCAACCTTTTCATTGGGTACCAATAACTCTTTGAATGGTCTGTGTCCCTGGTCCAACATCAGCTTTAACTAATGTGTTTCTGAGGTTTATTATTGTGTATCTCAAACTATACAGTCTGTGGCTATGTTCACACTGCGTATGAATCCATCCGCAGTTTCTTACGCCGCGGCTGAAATGTGCGGCTGAAACTACGGGCGTGGAAAAAATCGGCATGCGCCGGATGCGTACGCACCGCGAACATACGCCCGCAGTACAGTTATGCTTCCCTAGCTTGTTTCCAAGCGATCTGAGGCAGGTCATTTACTTGGAAATCTTCGCCCAGCCCAATAAAACACACAGAACCTTTTGGATCGAAAAATCAAGTTCAATTTGGCTGAAATAAGTACTTCGTACGGGACCGCATGGAAATCCACGGCCGTAAGTTTCAACATTTCCGTCCTCTAACAATGGTCTTGTTCATTTTTCACGGCGCCGTATACGATCCGGCCGTAAGTTCATACGTAGTGTTGCGCTGTGCGGGCGTATATCGTATACTTTCAAGCGAACGCATCAACCTCAAAACTACGTGCGTATATTCGCGGTTCGCTCTACGGACGAATTCATACGCAGTGTGAACATAGCCTGTAGCTGTATTTCAGTTTTTCTCCAAGATCTCTCCAAGCATTCGATACAAGTATTCAGCAGGACCCGCTTAGATTCTACACTGAAGTTCCAGTATTTTCTTAAAGGGGTTTGTCCAGCAAAAATCTTTTTCTTTCATATCAACTGGTGTCAGAAAGTTATATAGATTTGTAATTTACCTCTATAAAAAAATCTCAAGTCTTCTCATACTTATTAGCTGCTGTATGTCCTGCAGGAAATGTTTTTATTTTCAGACTGACGCAGTGCTCTCTGCTGACATCTCTGGCCGAGACAGGAACTATCCAGTGCAGGAGAGGTTTTCTACTGGGGATTCATAGAAAACCGAGAGAGAGAGAGAGAGAGAGTTCCTGTCTTGGCCAAAGAGGACAGCAGGAGAGCATTGTGCCAGTCTCAAATAAACAACAATTCCTGCAGGACATACAGCAAATAATAAGTATGGGAAGACTTGAGATGTTTTAATAGAAGTAAATTACAAATCTGTATAACTTTATGACCTTAGTTGATTTTCGGAGGATAACCCCTTAAAATCTTTAGAGATTGTGCCACACAATTCTGCCTGTCATCAGGGCCCCACTTATATACGTGTATAGCCAGGCCCGCTTCTGCCATGAGGCGGAATGAGCCTTCCGCCTCAGGCGGCAGAATTTGCGGTCCGGCAGGGGGCGGCATTATGTCCCCCCTGCTGTCATTTTTGTTAAGTATCACTTACAAAAATGACCATCGGCCGCTCACCTGTCCCGTCGCCCGCGCTCTCCACATCCCGTCAGGTCCCGCGATGTCACCCTGCAGCTGTCACGAACCTCAGGCTTTGGTGAGTGCCAGGGGTCGGTGGGGGACGCGCTGGGGTGATTGGGTCGCGCGGGACCGCCCTCCCGCGCGACCCGAACACCCCACTCACTCACCACAGCCTGGAGGTCCGTGACAGCTGCAGGGTGACATCGCGGGACCTGACGGGATGTGGAGGACAGCAGAGATCGCGGGCCGGCCTGCGGTGTGGGCAGGTGAGTAGATGGCTGCTGCTGCGGGCAGCGAGGGTGGGGGTGGGAGGCTTAGACGGGTGGTCGGGTCCGGGGGGATGCGGCTATCACTCGGGGCGCGGCCGCCTGAGGTTTGCCTCAGGCTGGCAGAAACCCTTGAATCGGCCCTGTGTATTAGCACAGTTCTAATGCTCACCTAAGCCCACCTAGATGGTTGTATGGCCTGACTCTAATATTCCCATAGGCCCACCCCAGATGATCACAGAGCACAGCTCCAACAATCGCCTAGGCCTAACTAGAGGGCTAAATAGCACAGTTCCACTTTCATCTCGGCAATCATAGATAGTTATAGTTACTGTTTCAGTGTTAACCTAGGCCCTACTTACATGATTATATAGGTCAGCTCCAATATTTGCCCGGGCTCACTTACATGAGTATACAGCTCAGCTCCAATATTTGCCCAGTCCCCACCCAGGTCTGAACATCTAGCACAGCTCCAACAATCACCTAGACCCCCTTTTCAGATAATTATAAACCATCCTTAGCGACCATTTACACAGAAAGATTATCTGCCAAAGATTTGAAGCCAAAGCCAGGAATGGATTGAAAAGAGGAGAAATCTCAGGCTTTTCCTTTATGACTCGATCTCTGTTATAGTCTGTTTCGGCTTTGGCTTCAAATCTTTGTCAGATAATCTGTCAGATAATTCTTTTTGTGTAAATGGGATGCAGACCTCCCTCTCCAAATTCCAGCAGGAGAATAGGCGCAGCTACTCCCCAACAGATGATTGTAAAAAACGACTTTATTAAACTAATAAAAACATGTATAAAAGCTCAGCATTACGCGTTTCTAGACCGGACTGGTCTCTTCATCAGAAGCATCTGATGAAGAGAATAGTGATGTCACAATACCAGAATTTTTGAGTTTAATACCGATACTAACATTTTTTATTTCGATACTCAATACCAGTTCGATACCTTACTAAAATATTTAAAAAAAACACAACAATAGAAATATAATACTCCCCTAGACAGCGAATATAATAAACCTGAAATGTTTTCTATACTCTTCAGGCCTGCACTATACAGAGATACCAATTTATGGAGTCTTTTTTTAATTTTATTACGTTAAAAGTAAAGGTTTGCGTTTTTTACATAACTGTGTACAGAGTACAGCGATCACTCAGACAACTCGCTATACACTGCTCACTCGGCTCCGCTATACACTGCTCACTCAGCTCGCATACACTGCTCACTCGGCTCCGCTATACACTGCTCACTCGGCTCCGCTATACACTACTAGCTGGCTCCGCTATACACTGCTCACTCGGCTCCGCTATACACTGCTCACTTGGCTCCGCTATACACTGCTCATTCGGCTCCGCTATACACTGCTCACTTGGCTCCGCTATACACTGCTCACTCGGCTCCGCTATACACTGCTCACTCGGCTTTGCTATACACTACTTAGTCGGCTCTGTTATACACTGCTCACTCGGCTCTGCTATACACTGCTCACTCGGCTCTGCTATACACTGCTCACTCGACTCTGCTATACACTGCTCCCTGGCTTGCTTAAACACTGCTCACTCGGCTCTGCTATACACTGCTCACTCGGCTCTGCTATACACTGCTCACTCGGGCTCTGCTATACACTGCTCACTCGGCTTGCTATACACATACTTATGCTGATGTCGGCACCTCACAGCCCCTGCACTTCCCCCACCTGCCAGCCGGCTGGATCCTCACATGTGTCCTCTCTCTAGGACCCCCGCTTTCCCTCTCCAGCCTTCTCCTCCTTCCCCTCTCTCCTCTGCCGTCCTCCTCTCCCTCTCCAGCCGCGGAGACCTCCGTGCAGCTCCGGCTCCCTCTGAATAAATCATTGCAGCGGGGAGGTCTGCTAACACACGTAGCCGACCCCTGCTTGCATATGGAGCGGGCTTAGGAGGGTTCCGTGCGCTGTCAGTGTGACACCGGCATATACACAGTGGCATAGCCGGATTGACGGATGCAAAGTGAACGGCTATTAAAATGGGCCGCCGGGTAGCGGGAGGAGAGAGAACGAGGAGGAGACTGAGGGGCAGTGAGAGGGCACATAGAGAACACGCCGGCGCTCAGC